>NW_026651595.1:7500-310686 GCF_030265065.1 Corythoichthys intestinalis | reverse complement strand
TCTGCGCAGCGGTTTGGGAGTGAACATCAAAATTACATTTCTCGGCCATATCGCATAGATCTCACTGTGAAAAGGCTTAAATGGCTTTTTTGACCTAAGTTTGAGGATTGCGCTCAAATCAAATGACCTAGAACCAAATTTCCACATGTAACTACTAGATTGTGATAAAATACACTAATGGGTGAAGTTTAGTTGACTTCTGCGCAGCGGTTTGGGAGTTAACATCAAAATTACATTTCTCGGCCATATCGCATAGATCTCACTGTGAAAAGGCTTAAATGACTTTTTTAATTAAGTTTGATGATTGCGCTCAAACAAAATTTCCTAGAACAAAATTTTCAAATGTAACTACTAGATTGTGATACAATACACTATTGGGTGATGTTTGGTTGACTTCTGCGCAGCGGTTTGGGAGTTAACATCAAAATTACATTTCTCGGCCATATCGCATAGATCTCACTGTGAAAAGGCTTAAATGGCTTTTTTGACCTAAGTTTGAGGATTGCGCTCAAATCAAATGTCCTATAACCAAATTTCCACATGTAACTACTAGATTGTGATACAATACACTAATGGGTGAAGTTTGGTTGACTTCTGCGCAGCGGTTTGGGAGTTAACATCAAAATTACATTTCTCGGCCATATCGCATAGATCTCACTGTGAAAAGGCTTAAATGACTTTTTTAATTAAGTTTGATGATTGCGTTCAAACAAAATGTCCTAGAACAAAATTTTCAAATGTAACTACTAGATTGTGATACAATACACTATTGGGTGAAGTTTGGTTGACTTCTGCGCAGCGGTTTGGGAGTTAACATCAAAATTACATTTCTCGGCCATATCGCATAGATCTCACTGTGAAAAGGCTTAAATGGCTTTTTTGACCTAAGTTTGAGGATTGCGCTCAAATCAAATGTCCTAGAACAAAATTTTCAAATGTAACTACTAGATTGTGATACAATACACTATTGGGTGAAGTTTGGTTGACTTCTGCGCAGCGGTTTGGGAGTTAACATCAAAATTACATTTCTCGGCCATATCGCATAGATCTCACTGTGAAAAGGCTTAAATGGCTTTTTTGACCTAAGTTTAAAGATTGCGCTCAAACCAAATGTCCTAGAACGAAATTTTCAAATGTAACTACTAGATTGTGATACAATACACTAATGGGTGAAGTTTGGTTGACTTCTGCGCAGCGGTTTGGGAGTTAACATCAAAATTACATTTCTCGGCCATATCGCATAGATCTCACTGTGAAAAGGCTTAAATGGCTTTTTTGACCTAAGTTTGAGGATTGCGCTCAAATCAAATGTCCTATAACCAAATTTCCACATGTAACTACTAGATTGTGATACAATACACTATTGGGTGAAGTTTGGTTGACTTCTGCGCAGCGGTTTGGTAGTTAACATCAAAATTACATTTCTCGGCCATATCGCATAGATCTCACTGTGAAAAGGCTTAAATGACTTTTTTAATTAAGTTTAATGATTGCGCTCAAACCAAATGTCCTAGAACGAAATTTTCAAATGTAACTACTAGAATGTGATACAATACACTATTGGGTGAAGTTTAGTTGACTTCTGCGCAGCGGTTTGGGAGTTAACATCAAAATTACATTTCTCGGCCATATCGCATAGATCTCACTGTGAAAAGGCTTAAATGGCTTTTTTGACCTAAGTTTGAGGATTGCGCTAAAATCAAATGTCCTAGAACCAAATTTCCACATGTAACTACTAGATTGTGATACAATACACTAATGGGTGAAGTTTGGTTTACTTCAGCGCAGCGGTTTGGGAGTTAACATCAAAATTACATTTCTCGGCCATATCGCCTAGATCTCACTGTGAAAAGGCTTAAATGGCTTTTTTGACCTAAGTTTAATAATTGCGCTCAAACCAAATGTCCTAGAACGAAATTTTTAAATGTAACTACTAGAATGTGATACAATACACTATTGGGTGAAGTTTGGTTGACTTCTGCGCAGCGGTTTGGGAGTTAACATCAAAATTACATTTCTCGGCCATATCGCATAGATCTCACTGTGAAAAGGCTTAAATGGCTTTTTTGACCTAAGTTTGAGGATTGCGCTCAAATCAAATGTCCTAGAACCAAATTTCCACATGTAACTACTAGATTGTGATACAATACACTAATGGGTGAAGTTTGGTTGACTTCTGCGCAGCGGTTTGGGAGTTAACATCAAAATTACATTTCTCGGCCATATCGCATAGATCTCACTGTGAAAAGGCTTAAATGGCTTTTTTGACCTAAGTTTAATAATTGCGCTCAAACCAAATGTCCTTGAACGAAATTTTAAAATGTAACTACTAGAATGTGATACAATACACTATTGGGTGAAGTTTGGTTGACTTCTGCGCAGCGGTTTGGGAGTTAACATCAAAATTACATTTCTCGGCCATATCGCATAGATCTCACTGTGAAAAGGCTTAAATGGCTTTTTTGACCTAAGTTTGAGGATTGCGCTCAAATCAAATGTCCTATAAACAAATTTCCACATGTAACTACTAGATTGTGATACAATACACTAATGGGTGAAGTTTGGTTGACTTCTGCGCAGCGGTTTGGGAGTTAACATCAAAATTACATTTCTCGGCCATATCGCATAGATCTCACTGTGAAAAGGCTTAAATGGCTTTTTTGACCTAAGTTTGAGGATTGCGCTAAAATCAAATGTCCTAGAACCAAATTTCCACATGTAACTACTAGATTGTGATACAATACACTAATGGGTGAAGTTTGGTTTACTTCTGCGCAGCGGTTTGGGAGTTAACATCAAAATTACATTTCTCGGCCATATCGCATAGATCTCACTGTGAAAAGGCTTAAATGGCTTTTTTGACCTAAGTTTAATAATTGCGCTCAAACCAAATGTCCTAGAACGAAATTTTAAAATGTGACTACTAGAATGTGATACAATACACTATTGGGTGAAGTTTGGTTGACTTCTGCGCAGCGGTTTGGGAGTTAACATCAAAATTATATTTCTCGGCCATATCGCATAGATCTCACTGTGAAAAGGCTTAAATGGCTTTTTTGACCTAAGTTTGAGGATTGCGCTCAAATCAAATGTCCTAGAACCAAATTTCCACATGTAACTACTAGATTGTGATACAATACACTATTGGGTGAAGTTTGGTTTACTTCTGCGCAGCGGTTTGGGAGTTAACATCAAAATTACATTTCTCGGCCATATCGCATAGATCTCACTGTGAAAAGGCTTAAATGGCTTTTTTGACCTAAGTTTAATAATTGCGCTCAAACCAAATGTCCTTGAACGAAATTTTAAAATGTAACTACTAGAATGTGATACAATACACTATTGGGTGAAGTTTGGTTGACTTCTGCGCAGCGGTTTGGGAGTTAACATCAAAATTACATTTCTCGGCCATATCGCATAGATCTCACTGTGAAAAGGCTTAAATGGCTTTTTTGACCTAAGTTTGAGGATTGCGCTCAAATCAAATGTCCTATAACCAAATTTCCACATGTAACTACTAGATTGTGATACAATACACTAATGGGTGAAGTTTGGTTGACTTCTGCGCAGCGGTTTGGGAGTTAACATCAAAATTACATTTCTCGGCCATATCGCATAGATCTCACTGTGAAAAGGCTTAAATGGCTTTTTTGACCTAAGTTTGAGGATTGCGCTCAAATCAAATGTCCTATAACCAAATTTCCACATGTAACTACTAGATTGTGATACAATACACTAATGGGTGAAGTTTGGTTGACTTCTGCGCAGCGGTTTGGGAGTGAACATCAAAATTACATTTCTCGGCCATATCGCATAGATCTCACTGTGAAAAGGCTTAAATGGCTTTTTTGACCTAAGTTTGAGGATTGCGCTCAAATCAAATGTCCTAGAACCAAATTTCCACATGTAACTACTAGATTGTGATACAATACACTAATGGGTGAAGTTTGGTTGACTTCTGCGCAGCGGTTTGGGAGTTAACATCAAAATTACATTTCTCGGCCATATCGCATAGATCTCACTGTGAAAAGGCTTAAATGACTTTTTTAATTAAGTTTGATGATTGCGTTCAAACAAAATGTCCTAGAACAAAATTTTCAAATGTAACTACTAGATTGTGATACAATACACTATTGGGTGAAGTTTGGTTGACTTCTGCGCAGCGGTTTGGGAGTTAACATCAAAATTACATTTCTCGGCCATATCGCATAGATTTCACTGTGAAAAGGCTTAAATGGCTTTTTTGACCTAAGTTTGAGGATTGCGCTCAAATCAAATGTCCTAGAACCAAATTTCCACATGTAATTACTAGATTGTGATACAATACACAAATGGGTGAAGTTTGGTTGACTTCTGCGCAGCGGTTTGGGAGTTAACATCAAAATTACATTTCTCGGCCATATCGCATAGATCTCACTGTGAAAAGGCTTAAATGACTTTTTTTAATTAAGTTTGAAGATTGCGCTCAAATCAAATGTCCTAGAACTAAATTTCCAAATGTAACTACTAGATTGTGATAAAATACACTATTGGGTGAAGTTTGGTTGACTTCTGCGCAGCGGTTTGGGAGTTAACATCAAAATTACATTTCTCGGCCATATCGCATAGATCTCACTGTGAAAAGGCTTAAATGGCTTTTTTTAATTAAGTTTGAAGATTGCGCTCAAATCAAATGTCCTAGAACTAAATTTCCAAATGTAACTACTAGATTGTGATACAATACACTATTGGGTGAAGTTTGGTTGACTTCTGCGCAGCGGTTTGGGAGTTAACATCAAAATTACATTTCTCGGCCATATCGCATAGATCTCACTGTGAAAAGGCTTAAATGGCTTTTTTGACCTAAGTTTGAGGATTGCGCTCAAATCAAATGTCCTATAACCAAATTTCCACATGTAACTACTAGATTGTGATACAATACACTATTGGGTGAAGTTTGGTTGACTTCTGCGCAGCGGTTTGGTAGTTAACATCAAAATTACATTTCTCGGCCATATCGCATAGATCTCACTGTGAAAAGGCTTAAATGACTTTTTTAATTAAGTTTAATGATTGCGCTCAAACCAAATGTCCTAGAACGAAATTTTCAAATGTAACTACTAGAATGTGATACAATACACTATTGGGTGAAGTTTAGTTGACTTCTGCGCAGCGGTTTGGGAGTTAACATCAAAATTACATTTCTCGGCCATATCGCATAGATCTCACTGTGAAAAGGCTTAAATGGCTTTTTTGACCTAAGTTTGAGGATTGCGCTAAAATCAAATGTCCTAGAACCAAATTTCCACATGTAACTACTAGATTGTGATACAATACACTAATGGGTGAAGTTTGGTTTACTTCAGCGCAGCGGTTTGGGAGTTAACATCAAAATTACATTTCTCGGCCATATCGCATAGATCTCACTGTGAAAAGGCTTAAATGGCTTTTTTGACCTAAGTTTAATAATTGCGCTCAAACCAAATGTCCTAGAACGAAATTTTTAAATGTAACTACTAGAATGTGATACAATACACTATTGGGTGAAGTTTGGTTGACTTCTGCGCAGCGGTTTGGGAGTTAACATCAAAATTACATTTCTCGGCCATATCGCATAGATCTCACTGTGAAAAGGCTTAAATGGCTTTTTTGACCTAAGTTTGAGGATTGCGCTCAAATCAAATGTCCTAGAACCAAATTTCCACATGTAACTACTAGATTGTGATACAATACACTAATGGGTGAAGTTTGGTTGACTTCTGCGCAGCGGTTTGGGAGTTAACATCAAAATTACATTTCTCGGCCATATCGCATAGATCTCACTGTGAAAAGGCTTAAATGGCTTTTTTGACCTAAGTTTAATAATTGCGCTCAAACCAAATGTCCTTGAACGAAATTTTAAAATGTAACTACTAGAATGTGATACAATACACTATTGGGTGAAGTTTGGTTGACTTCTGCGCAGCGGTTTGGGAGTTAACATCAAAATTACATTTCTCGGCCATATCGCATAGATCTCACTGTGAAAAGGCTTAAATGGCTTTTTTGACCTAAGTTTGAGGATTGCGCTCAAATCAAATGTCCTATAAACAAATTTCCACATGTAACTACTAGATTGTGATACAATACACTAATGGGTGAAGTTTGGTTGACTTCTGCGCAGCGGTTTGGGAGTTAACATCAAAATTACATTTCTCGGCCATATCGCATAGATCTCACTGTGAAAAGGCTTAAATGGCTTTTTTGACCTAAGTTTGAGGATTGCGCTAAAATCAAATGTCCTAGAACCAAATTTCCACATGTAACTACTAGATTGTGATACAATACACTAATGGGTGAAGTTTGGTTTACTTCTGCGCAGCGGTTTGGGAGTTAACATCAAAATTACATTTCTCGGCCATATCGCATAGATCTCACTGTGAAAAGGCTTAAATGGCTTTTTTGACCTAAGTTTAATAATTGCGCTCAAACCAAATGTCCTAGAACGAAATTTTAAAATGTGACTACTAGAATGTGATACAATACACTATTGGGTGAAGTTTGGTTGACTTCTGCGCAGCGGTTTGGGAGTTAACATCAAAATTATATTTCTCGGCCATATCGCATAGATCTCACTGTGAAAAGGCTTAAATGGCTTTTTTGACCTAAGTTTGAGGATTGCGCTCAAATCAAATGTCCTAGAACCAAATTTCCACATGTAACTACTAGATTGTGATACAATACACTATTGGGTGAAGTTTGGTTTACTTCTGCGCAGCGGTTTGGGAGTTAACATCAAAATTACATTTCTCGGCCATATCGCATAGATCTCACTGTGAAAAGGCTTAAATGGCTTTTTTGACCTAAGTTTAATAATTGCGCTCAAACCAAATGTCCTTGAACGAAATTTTAAAATGTAACTACTAGAATGTGATACAATACACTATTGGGTGAAGTTTGGTTGACTTCTGCGCAGCGGTTTGGGAGTTAACATCAAAATTACATTTCTCGGCCATATCGCATAGATCTCACTGTGAAAAGGCTTAAATGGCTTTTTTGACCTAAGTTTGAGGATTGCGCTCAAATCAAATGTCCTATAACCAAATTTCCACATGTAACTACTAGATTGTGATACAATACACTAATGGGTGAAGTTTGGTTGACTTCTGCGCAGCGGTTTGGGAGTTAACATCAAAATTACATTTCTCGGCCATATCGCATAGATCTCACTGTGAAAAGGCTTAAATGGCTTTTTTGACCTAAGTTTGAGGATTGCGCTCAAATCAAATGTCCTATAACCAAATTTCCACATGTAACTACTAGATTGTGATACAATACACTAATGGGTGAAGTTTGGTTGACTTCTGCGCAGCGGTTTGGGAGTGAACATCAAAATTACATTTCTCGGCCATATCGCATAGATCTCACTGTGAAAAGGCTTAAATGGCTTTTTTGACCTAAGTTTGAGGATTGCGCTCAAATCAAATGTCCTAGAACCAAATTTCCACATGTAACTACTAGATTGTGATACAATACACTAATGGGTGAAGTTTGGTTGACTTCTGCGCAGCGGTTTGGGAGTTAACATCAAAATTACATTTCTCGGCCATATCGCATAGATCTCACTGTGAAAAGGCTTAAATGACTTTTTTAATTAAGTTTGATGATTGCGTTCAAACAAAATGTCCTAGAACAAAATTTTCAAATGTAACTACTAGATTGTGATACAATACACTATTGGGTGAAGTTTGGTTGACTTCTGCGCAGCGGTTTGGGAGTTAACATCAAAATTACATTTCTCGGCCATATCGCATAGATTTCACTGTGAAAAGGCTTAAATGGCTTTTTTGACCTAAGTTTGAGGATTGCGCTCAAATCAAATGTCCTAGAACCAAATTTCCACATGTAATTACTAGATTGTGATACAATACACAAATGGGTGAAGTTTGGTTGACTTCTGCGCAGCGGTTTGGGAGTTAACATCAAAATTACATTTCTCGGCCATATCGCATAGATCTCACTGTGAAAAGGCTTAAATGACTTTTTTTAATTAAGTTTGAAGATTGCGCTCAAATCAAATGTCCTAGAACTAAATTTCCAAATGTAACTACTAGATTGTGATAAAATACACTATTGGGTGAAGTTTGGTTGACTTCTGCGCAGCGGTTTGGGAGTTAACATCAAAATTACATTTCTCGGCCATATCGCATAGATCTCACTGTGAAAAGGCTTAAATGGCTTTTTTTAATTAAGTTTGAAGATTGCGCTCAAATCAAATGTCCTAGAACTAAATTTCCAAATGTAACTACTAGATTGTGATACAATACACTATTGGGTGAAGTTTGGTTGACTTCTGCGCAGCGGTTTGGGAGTTAACATCAAAATTACATTTCTCGGCCATATCGCATAGATCTCACTGTGAAAAAGCTTAAATGGCTTTTTTGACCTAAGTTTGAGGATTGCGCTAAAATCAAATGTCCTAGAACCAAATTTCCACATTTAACTACTAGATTGTGATACAATACACTAATGGGTGAAGTTTGGTTTACTTCTGCGCAGCGGTTTGGGAGTTAACATCAAAATTACATTTCTCGGCCATATCGCATAGATCTCACTGTGAAAAGGCTTAAATGGCTTTTTTGACCTAAGTTTAATAATTGCGCTCAAACCAAATGTCCTAGAACGAAATTTTCAAATGTAACTACTAGAATGTGATACAATACACTATTGGGTGAAGTTTGTTTGACTTCTGCGCAGCGGTTTTGGAGTTAACATCAAAATTACATTTCTCGGCCATATCGCATAGATCTCACTGTGAAAAGGCTTAAATGACTTTTTTAATTAAGTTTGATGATTGCGCTCAAACAAAATTTCCTAGAACAAAATTTTCAAATGTAACTACTAGATTGTGATACAATACACTATTGGGTGAAGTTTAGTTGACTTCTGCGCAGCGGTTTGGGAGTTAACATCAAAATTACATTTCTCGGCCATATCGCATAGATCTCACTGTGAAAAGGCTTAAATGGCTTTTTTGACCTAAGTTTAATGATTGCGCTCAAACCAAATGTCCTAGAACAAAATTTTCAAATGTAACTACTAGAATGTGATACAATACACTATTGGGTGAAGTTTGGTTGACTTCTGCGCAGCGGTTTGGGAGTTAACATCAAAATTACATTTCTCGGCCATATCGCATAGATCTCACTGTGAAAAGGCTTAAATGGCTTTTTTGACCTAAGTTTGAGGATTGCGCTCAAATCAAATGTCCTAGAACCAAATTTCCACATGTAACTACTAGATTGTGATACAATACAATAATGGGTGAAGTTTGGTTGACTTCTGCGCAGCGGTTTGGGAGTTAACATCAAAATTACATTTCTCGGCCATATCGCATAGATCTCACTGTGAAAAGGCTTAAATGGCTTTTTTGACCGAAGTTTGAGGATTGCGCTCAAATCAAATGTCCAATAACCAAATTTCCACATGTAACTACTAGATTGTGATACAATACACTAATGGGTGAAGTTTGGTTGACTTCTGCGCAGCGGTTTGGGAGTTAACATCAAAATTACATTTCTCGGCCATATCGCATAGATCTCACTGTGAAAAGGCTTAAATGACTTCTTTAATTAAGTTTGATGATTGCGTTCAAACAAAATGTCCTAGAACAAAATTTTCAAATGTAACTACTAGATTGTGATACAATACACTATTGGGTGAAGTTTGGTTGACTTCTGCGCAGCGGTTTGGGAGTTAACATCAAAATTACATTTCTCGGCCATATCGCATAGATCTCACTGTGAAAAGGCTTAAATGGCTTTTTTGACCTAAGTTTGAGGATTGCGCTCAAACAAAATGTCCTAGAACAAAATTTTCAAATGTAACTACTAGATTGTGATACAATACACTATTGGGTGAAGTTTGGTTGACTTCTGCGCAGCGGTTTGGGAGTTAACATCAAAATTACATTTCTCGGCCATATCGCATAGATCTCACTGTGAAAAGGCTTAAATGGCTTTTTTGACCTAAGTTTGAGGATTGCGCTCAAATCAAATGTCCTAGAACCAAATTTCCACATGTAACTACTAGATTTTGATACAATACACTAATGGGTGAAGTTTGGTTGACTTCTGCGCAGCGGTTTGGGAGTTTACATCAAAATTACATTTCTCGGCCATATCGCATAGATCTCACTGTGAAAAGGCTTAAATGACTTTTTTAATTAAGTTTGATGATTGCGTTCAAACAAAATGTCCTAGAACAAAATTTTCAAATGTAACTACTAGATTGTGATACAATACACTATTGGGTGAAGTTTGGTTGACTTCTGCGCAGCGGTTTGGGAGTTAACATCAAAATTACATTTCTCGGCCATATCGCATAGATCTCACTGTGAAAAGGCTTAAATGGCTTTTTTGACCTAAGTTTGAGGATTGCGCTCAAATCAAATGTCCTAGAACCAAATTTCCACATGTAACTACTAGATTGTGAAACAATACACTAATGGGTGAAGTTTGGTTGACTTCTGCGCAGCGGTTTGGGAGTTAACATCAAAATTACATTTCTCGGCCATATCGCATAGATCTCACTGTGAAAAGGCTTAAATGGCTTTTTTGACCTAAGTTTAATAATTGCGCTCAAACCAAATGTCCTAGAACGAAATTTTTAAATGTAACTACTAGAATGTGATACAATACACTATTGGGTGAAGTTTGGTTGACTTCTGCGCAGCGGTTTGGGAGTTAACATCAAAATTACATTTCTCGGCCATATCGCATTGATCTCACTGTGAAAAGGCTTAAATGGCTTTTTTGACCTAAGTTTGAGGATTGCGCTCAAATCAAATGTCCTAGAACCAAATTTCCACATGTAATTACTAGATTGTGATACAATACAATAATGGGTGAAGTTTGGTTGACTTCTGCGCAGCGGTTTGGGAGTTAACATCAAAATTACATTTCTCGGCCATATCGCATAGATCTCACTGTGAAAAGGCTTAAATGACTTTTTTTAATTAAGTTTGAAGATTGCGCTCAAATCAAATGTCCTAGAACTAAATTTCCAAATGTAACTACTAGATTGTGATAAAATACACTATTGGGTAAAGTTTGGTTGACTTCTGCGCAGCGGTTTGGGAGTTAACATCAAAATTACATTTCTCGGCCATATCGCATAGATCTCACTGTGAAAAGGCTTAAATGGCTTTTTTGACCTAAGTTTGAGGATTGCGCTCAAATCAAATGTCCTATAACCAAATTTCCACATGTAACTACTAGATTGTGATACAATACACTAATGGGTGAAGTTTGGTTGACTTCTGCGCAGCGGTTTGGGAGTTAACATCAAAATTACATTTCTCGGCCATATCGCATAGATCTCACTGTGAAAAGGCTTAAATGACTTTTTTAATTAAGTTTGATGATTGCGCTCATACCAAATGTCCTAGAACGAAATTTCCACATGTAACTACTAGATTGTGATACAATACACTAATGGGTGAAGTTTGGTTGACTTCTGCGCAGCGGTTTGGGAGTTAACATCAAAATTACATTTCTCGGCCATATCGCTTAGATCTCACTGTGAAAAGGCTTAAATGGCTTTTTTGACCTAAGTTTGAGGATTGCGCTCAAACAAAATGTCCTAGAACAAAATTTTCAAATGTAACTACTAGATTGTGATACAATACACTATTGGGTGAAGTTTGGTTGACTTCTGCGCAGCGGTTTGGGAGTTAACATCAAAATTACATTTCTCGGCCATATCGCATAGATCTCACTGTGAAAAGGCTTAAATGGCTTTTTTGACCTAAGTTTGAGGATTGCGCTCAAATCAAATGTCCTAGAACCAAATTTCCACATGTAACTACTAGATTGTGATACAATACACTAATGGGTGAAATTTGGTTGACTTCTGCGCAGCGGTTTGGGAGTTAACATCAAAATTACATTTCTCGGCCATATCGCATAGATCTCACTGTGAAAAGGCTTAAATGGCTTTTTTGACCTAAGTTTAATAATTGCGCTCAAACCAAATGTCCTAGAACGAAATTTTCAAATGTAACTACTAGAATGTGATACAATACACTATTGGGTGAAGTTTGGTTGACTTCTGCGCAGCGGTTTGGGAGTTAACATTAAAATTACATTTCTCGGCCATATCGCATAGATCTCACTGTGAAAAGGCTTAAATGGCTTTTTTGACCTAAGTTTGAGGATTGCGCTCAAATCAAATGTCCTAGAACCAAATTTCCACATGTAACTACTAGATTGTGATACAATACACTAATGGGTGAAGTTTGGTTGACTTCTGCGCAGCGGTTTGGGAGTTAACATCAAAATTACATTTCTCGGCCATATCGCATAGATCTCACTGTGAAAAGGCTTAAATGGCTTTTTTGACCTAAGTTTGAGGATTGCGCTCAAATCAAATGTCCAATAACCAAATTTCCACATGTAACTACTAGATTGTGATACAATACACTAATGGGTGAAGTTTGGTTGACTTCTGCGCAGCAGTTTTAGAGTTAACATCAAAATTACATTTCTCGGCCATATCGCATAGATCTCACTGTGAAAAGGCTTAAATGACTTTTTTAATTAAGTTTGATGATTGCGTTCAAACAAAATGTCCTAGAACAAAATTTTCAAATGTAACTACTAGATTGTGATACAATACACTATTGGGTGAAGTTTTGTTGACTTCTGCGCAGCGGTTTGGGAGTTAACATAAAAATTACATTTCTCGGCCATATCGCATAGATCTCACTGTGAAAAGGCTTAAATGGCTTTTTTGACCTAAGTTTGAGGATTGCGCTCAAATCAAATGTCCTATAACCAAATTTCCACATGTAACTACTAGATTGTGATACAATACACTAATGGGTGAAGTTTGGTTGACTTCTGCGCAGCGGTTTGGGAGTTAACATCAAAATTACATTTCTCGGCCATATCGCATAGATCTCACTGTGAAAAGGCTTAAATGACTTTTTTAATTAAGTTTGATGATTGCGTTCAAACAAAATGTCCTAGAACAAAATTTTCAAATGTAACTACTAGATTGTGATACAATACACTATTGGGTGAAGTTTGGTTGACTTCTGCGCAGCGGTTTGGGAGTTAACATCAAAATTACATTTCTCGGCCATATCGCATAGATCTCACTGTGAAAAGGCTTAAATGGCTTTTTTGACCTAAGTTTGAGGATTGCGCTCAAATCAAATGTCCTAGAACCAAATTTCCACATGTAACTACTAGATTGTGATACAATACACTAATGGGTGAAGTTTGGTTGACTTCTGCGCAGCGGTTTGGGAGTTAACATCAAAATTACATTTCTCGGCCATATCGCATAGATCTCACTGTGAAAAGGCTTAAATGGCTTTTTTGACCTAAGTTTAATAATTGCGCTCAAACCAAATGTCCTAGAACGAAATTTCCACATGTAACTACTAGATTGTGATACAATACACTAATGGGTGAAGTTTGGTTGACTTCTGCGCAGCGGTTTGGGAGTTAACATCAAAATTACATTTCTCGGCCATATCGCTTAGATCTCACTGTGAAAAGGCTTAAATGGCTTTTTTGACCTAAGTTTGAGGATTGCGCTCAAATCAAATGTCCTAGAACCAAATTTCCACATGTAACTACTAGATTGTGATACAATACACTAATGGGTGAAGTTTGGTTGACTTCTGCGCAGCGGTTTGGGAGTTAACATCAAAATTACATTTCTCGGCCATATCGCATAGATCTCACTGTGAAAAGGCTTAAATGACTTTTTTAATTAAGTTTGATGATTGCGTTCAAACAAAATGTCCTAGAACAAAATTTTCAAATGTAACTACTAGATTGTGATACAATACACTATTGGGTGAAGTTTGGTTGACTTCTGCGCAGCGGTTTGGGAGTTAACATCAAAATTACATTTCTCGGCCATATCGCATAGATCTCACTGTGAAAAGGCTTAAATGGCTTTTTTGACCTAAGTTTGAGGATTGCGCTCAAATCAAATGTCCTAGAACCAAATTTCCACATGTAACTACTAGATTGTGATACAATACACTAATTGGTGAAATTTGGTTGACTTCTGCGCAGCGGTTTGGGAGTTAACATCAAAATTACATTTCTCGGCCATATCGCATAGATCTCACTGTGAAAAGGCTTAAATGGCTTTTTTGACCTAAGTTTAATAATTGCGCTCAAACCAAATGTCCTAGAACGAAATTTTCAAATGTAACTACTAGAATGTGATACAATACACTATTGGGTGAAGTTTGGTTGACTTCTGCGCAGCGGTTTGGGAGTTAACATCAAAATTACATTTCTCGGCCATATCGCATAGATCTCACTGTGAAAAGGCTTAAATGGCTTTTTTGACCTAAGTTTGAGGATTACGCTCAAATCAAATGTCCTAGAACCAAATTTCCACATGTAACTACTAGATTGTGATACAATACACTAATGGGTGAAGTTTGGTTGACTTCTGCGCAGCGGTTTGGGAGTTAACATCAAAATTACATTTCTCGGCCATATCGCATAGATCTCACTGTGAAAAGGCTTAAATGGCTTTTTTGACCTAAGTTTGAGGATTGCGCTCAAATCAAATGTCCAATAACCAAATTTCCACATGTAACTACTAGATTGTGATACAATACACTAATGGGTGAAGTTTGGTTGACTTCTGCGCAGCATTTTTAGAGTTAACATCAAAATTACATTTCTCGGCCATATCGCATAGATCTCACTGTGAAAAGGCTTAAATGACTTTTTTAATTAAGTTTGATGATTGCGTTCAAAAAAAATGTCCTAGAACAAAATTTTCAAATGTAACTACTAGATTGTGATACAATACACTATTGGGTGAAGTTTGGTTGACTTCTGCGCAGCGGTTTGGGAGTTAACATCAAAATTACATTTCTCGGCCATATCGCATAGATCTCACTGTGAAAAGGCTTAAATGGCTTTTTTGACCTAAGTTTGAGGATTGCGCTCAAATCAAATGTCCTAGAACCAAATTTCCACATGTAACTACTAGATTGTGATACAATACACTAATGGGTGAAGTTTGGTTGACTTCTGCGCAGCGGTTTGGGAGTTAACATCAAAATTACATTTCTCGGCCATATCGCATAGATCTCACTGTGAAAAGGCTTAAATGGCTTTTTTGACCTAAGTTTGAGGATTGCGCTCAAATCAAATGTCCAATAACCAAATTTCCACATGTAACTACTAGATTGTGATACAATACACTAATGGGTGAAGTTTGGTTGACTTCTGCGCAGCAGTTTTAGAGTTAACATCAAAATTACATTTCTCGGCCATATCGCATAGATCTCACTGTGAAAAGGCTTAAATGACTTTTTTAATTAAGTTTGATGATTGCGCTAAAATCAAATGTCCTAGAACCAAATTTTCAAATGTAACTACTAGATTGTGATACAATACACTATTGGGTGAAGTTTGGTTTACTTCAGCGCAGCGGTTTGGGAGTTAACATCAAAATTACATTTCTCGGCCATATCGCATAGATCTCACTGTGAAAAGGCTTAAATGGCTTTTTTGACCTAAGTTTAATAATTGCGCTCAAACCAAATGTCCTAGAACGAAATTTTCAAATGTAACTACTAGAATGTGATACAATACACTATTGGGTGAAGTTTGGTTGACTTCTGCGCAGCGGTTTGGGAGTTAACATCAAAATTACATTTCTCGGCCATATCGTATAGATCTCACTGTGAAAAGGCTTAAATGGCTTTTTTGACCTAAGTTTGAGGATTGCGCTCAAATCAAATGTCCTAGAACCAAATTTCCACATGTAACTACTAGATTGTGATACAATACACTAATGGGTGAAGTTTGGTTTACTTCTGCGCAGCGGTTTGGGAGTTAACATCAAAATTACATTTCTCGGCCATATCGCATAGATCTCACTGTGAAAAGGCTTAAATGGCTTTTTTGACCTAAGTTTAATAATTGCGCTCAAACCAAATGTCCTTGAACGAAATTTTAAAATGTAACTACTAGAATGTGATACAATACACTATTGGGTGAAGTTTGGTTGACTTCTGCGCAGCGGTTTGGGAGTGAACATCAAAATTACATTTCTCGGCCATATCGCATAGATCTCACTGTGAAAAGGCTTAAATGGCTTTTTTGACCTAAGTTTGAGGATTGCGCTCAAATCAAATGTCCTATAACCAAATTTCCACATGTAACTACTAGATTGTGATACAATACACTAATGGGTGAAGTTTGGTTGACTTCTGCGCAGCGGTTTGGGAGTTAACATCAAAATTACATTTCTCGGCCATATCGCATAGATCTCACTGTGAAAAGGCTTAAATGGCTTTTTTGACCTAAGTTTGAGGATTGCGCTAAAATCAAATGTCCTAGAACCAAATTTCCACATGTAACTACTAGATTGTGATACAATACACTAATGGGTGAAGTTTGGTTTACTTCTGCGCAGCGGTTTGGGAGTTAACATCAAAATTACATTTCTCGGCCATATCGCATAGATCTCACTGTGAAAAGGCTTAAATGGCTTTTTTGACCTAAGTTTAATAATTGCGCTCAAACCAAATGTCCTAGAACGAAATTTTCAAATGTAACTACTAGAATGTGATACAATACACTATTGGGTGAAGTTTGGTTGACTTCTGCGCAGCGGTTTGGGAGTTAACATCAAAATTACATTTCTCGGCCATATCGCATAGATCTCACTGTGAAAAGGCTTAAATGGCTTTTTTGACCTAAGTTTGAGGATTGCGCTCAAATCAAATGTCCTAGAACCAAATTTCCACATGTAACTACTAGATTGTGATACAATACACTAATGGGTGAAGTTTGGTTGACTTCTGCGCAGCGGTTTGGGAGTTAACATCAAAATTACATTTCTCGGCCATATCGCATAGATCTCACTGTGAAAAGGCTTAAATGGCTTTTTTGACCTAAGTTTAATAATTGCGCTCAAACCAAATGTCCTTGAACGAAATTTTAAAATGTAACTACTAGAATGTGATACAATACACTATTGGGTGAAGTTTGGTTGACTTCTGCGCAGCGGTTTGGGAGTGAACATCAAAATTACATTTCTCGGCCATATCGCATAGATCTCACTGTGAAAAGGCTTAAATGGCTTTTTTGACCTAAGTTTGAGGATTGCGCTCAAATCAAATGTCCTATAACCAAATTTCCACATGTAACTACTAGATTGTGATACAATACACTAATGGGTGAAGTTTGGTTGACTTCTGCGCAGCGGTTTGGGAGTTAACATCAAAATTACATTTCTCGGCCATATCGCATAGATCTCACTGTGAAAAGGCTTAAATGGCTTTTTTGACCTAAGTTTGAGGATTGCGCTAAAATCAAATGTCCTAGAACCAAATTTCCACATGTAACTACTAGATTGTGATACAATACACTAATGGGTGAAGTTTGGTTTACTTCTGCGCAGCGGTTTGGGAGTTAACATCAAAATTACATTTCTCGGCCATATCGCATAGATCTCACTGTGAAAAGGCTTAAATGGCTTTTTTGACCTAAGTTTAATAATTGCGCTCAAACCAAATGTCCTAGAACGAAATTTTCAAATGTAACTACTAGAATGTGATACAATACACTATTGGGTGAAGTTTGGTTGACTTCTGCGCAGCGGTTTGGGAGTTAACATCAAAATTACATTTCTCGGCCATATCGCATAGATCTCACTGTGAAAAGGCTTAAATGGCTTTTTTGACCTAAGTTTGAGGATTGCGCTCAAATCAAATGTCCTAGAACCAAATTTCCACATGTAACTACTAGATTGTGATACAATACACTAATGGGTGAAGTTTGGTTGACTTCTGCGCAGCGGTTTGGGAGTTAACATCAAAATTACATTTCTCGGCCATATCGCATAGATCTCACTGTGAAAAGGCTTAAATGGCTTTTTTGACCTAAGTTTAATAATTGCGCTCAAACCAAATGTCCTTGAACGAAATTTTAAAATGTAACTACTAGAATGTGATACAATACACTATTGGGTGAAGTTTGGTTGACTTCTGCGCAGCGGTTTGGGAGTTAACATCAAAATTACATTTCTCGGCCATATCGCATAGATCTCACTGTGAAAAGGCTTAAATGGCTTTTTTGACCTAAGTTTGAGGATTGCGCTCAAATCAAATGTCCTATAACCAAATTTCCACATGTAACTACTAGATTGTGATACAATACACTAATGGGTGAAGTTTGGTTGACTTCTGCGCAGCGGTTTGGGAGTTAACATCAAAATTACATTTCTCGGCCATATCGCATAGATCTCACTGTGAAAAGGCTTAAATGGCTTTTTTGACCTATGTTTGAGGATTGCGCTCAAACAAAATGTCCTAGAACAAAATTTTCAAATGTAACTACTAGATTGTGATACAATACACTATTGGGTGAAGTTTGGTTGACTTCTGCGCAGCGGTTTGGGAGTTAACATCAAAATTACATTTCTCGGCCATATCGCATAGATCTCACTGTGAAAAGGCTTAAATGACTTTTTTAATTAAGTTTGATGATTGCGTTCAAACAAAATGTCCTAGAACAAAATTTTCAAATGTAACTACTAGATTGTGATACAATACACTATTGGGTGAAGTTTGGTTGACTTCTGCGCAGCGGTTTGGGAGTTAACATCAAAATTACATTTCTCGGCCATATCGCATAGATCTCACTGTGAAAAGGCTTAAATGGCTTTTTTGACCTAAGTTTGAGGATTGCGCTCAAATCAAATGTCCTAGAACCAAATTTCCACATGTAACTACTAGATTTTGATACAATACACTAATGGGTGAAGTTTGGTTGACTTCTGCGCAGCGGTTTGGGAGTTAACATCAAAATTACATTTCTCGGCCATATCGCATAGATCTCACTGTGAAAAGGCTTAAATGGCTTTTTTGACCTAAGTTTGAGGATTGCGCTCAAATCAAATGTCCAATAACCAAATTTCCACATGTAACTACTAGATTGTGATACAATACACTAATGGGTGAAGTTTGGTTGACTTCTGCGCAGCGGTTTGGGAGTTAACATCAAAATTACATTTCTCGGCCATATCGCATAGATCTCACTGTGAAAAGGCTTAAATGACTTTTTTAATTAAGTTTGATGATTGCGATCAAACAAAATGTCCTAGAACAAAATTTTCAAATGTAACTACTAGATTGTGATACAATACACTATTGGGTGAAGTTTGGTTGACTTCTGCGCAGCGGTTTGGGAGTTAACATCAAAATTACATTTCTCGGCCATATCGCATAGATCTCACTGTGAAAAGGCTTAAATGGCTTTTTTGACCTAAGTTTGAGGATTGCGCTCAAACAAAATGTCCTAGAACAAAATTTTCAAATGTAACTACTAGATTGTGATACAATACACTATTGGGTGAAGTTTGGTTGACTTCTGCGCAGCGGTTTGGGAGTTAACATCAAAATTACATTTCTCGGCCATATCGCATAGATCTCACTGTGAAAAGGCTTAAATGGCTTTTTTGACCTAAGTTTGAGGATTGCGCTCAAATCAAATGTCCTAGAACCAAATTTTCACATGTAACTACTAGATTGTGATACAATACACTATTGGGTGAAGTTTGGTTGACTTCTGCGCAGCGGTTTGGGAGTTAACATCAAAATTACATTTCTCGGCCATATCGCATAGATCTCACTGTGAAAAGGCTTAAATGGCTTTTTTGACCTAAGTTTGAGGATTGCGCTCAAATCAAATGTCCTAGAACCAAATTTTCACATGTAACTACTAGATTGTGATACAATACACTATTGGGTGAAGTTTGGTTGACTTCTGCGCAGCGGTTTGGGAGTTAACATCAAAATTACATTTCTCGGCCATATCGCATAGATCTCACTGTGAAAAGGCTTAAATGGCTTTTTTGACCTAAGTTTGAGGATTGCGCTCAAATCAAATGTCCTATAACCAAATTTCCACATGTAACTACTAGATTGTGATACAATACACTAATGGGTGAAGTTTGGTTGACTTCTGCGCAGCGGTTTGGGAGTTAACATCAAAATTACATTTCTCGGCCATATCGCATAGATCTCACTGTGAAAAGGCTTAAATGACTTTTTTAATTAAGTTTGATGATTGCGCTCAAACAAAATTTCCTAGAACAAAATTTTCAAATGTAACTACTAGATTGTGATACAATACACTATTGGGTGAAGTTTGGTTGACTTCTGCGCAGCGGTTTGGGAGTTAACATCAAAATTACATTTCTCGGCCATATCGCATAGATCTCACTGTGAAAAGGCTTAAATGGCTTTTTTGACCTAAGTTTGAGGATTGCGCTCAAATCAAATTTCCTAGAACAAAATTTTCTAATTTAACTACTAGATTGTGATACAATACACTATTGGGTGAAGTTTAGTTGACTTCTGCGCAGCGGTTTGGGAGTTAACATCAAAATTACATTTCTCGGCCATATCGCATAGATCTCACTGTGAAAAGGCTTAAATGGCTTTTTTTACCTAAGTTTAATGATTGCGCTCAAACCAAATGTCCTAGAACAAAATTTTCAAATGTAACTACTAGAATGTGATACAATACACTATTGGGTGAAGTTTGGTTGACTTCTGCGCAGCGGTTTGGGAGTTAACATCAAAATTACATTTCTCGGCCATATCGCATAGATCTCACTGTGAAAAGGCTTAAATGGCTTTTTTGACCTAAGTTTGAGGATTGCGCTCAAATCAAATGTCCTAGAACCAAATTTCCACATGTAACTACTAGATTTTGATACAATACACTAATGGGTGAAGTTTGGTTGACTTCTGCGCAGCGGTTTGGGAGTTAACATCAAAATTACATTTCTCGGCCATATCGCATAGATCTCACTGTGAAAAGGCTTAAATGGCTTTTTTGACCTAAGTTTGAGGATTGCGCTCAAATCAAATGTCCAATAACCAAATTTCCACATGTAACTACTAGATTGTGATACAATACACTAATGGGTGAAGTTTGGTTGACTTCTGCGCAGCGGTTTGGGAGTTAACATCAAAATTACATTTCTCGGCCATATCGCATAGATCTCACTGTGAAAAGGCTTAAATGACTTTTTTAATTAAGTTTGATGATTGCGATCAAACAAAATGTCCTTGAACGAAATTTTAAAATGTAACTACTAGAATGTGATACAATACACTATTGGGTGAAGTTTGGTTGACTTCTGCGCAGCGGTTTGGGAGTTAACATCAAAATTACATTTCTCGGCCATATCGCATAGATCTCACTGTGAAAAGGCTTAAATGGCTTTTTTGACCTAAGTTTGAGGATTGCGCTCAAATCAAATGTCCTATAACCAAATTTCCACATGTAACTACTAGATTGTGATACAATACACTAATGGGTGAAGTTTGGTTGACTTCTGCGCAGCGGTTTGGGAGTTAACATCAAAATTACATTTCTCGGCCATATCGCATAGATCTCACTGTGAAAAGGCTTAAATGGCTTTTTTGACCTATGTTTGAGGATTGCGCTCAAACAAAATGTCCTAGAACAAAATTTTCAAATGTAACTACTAGATTGTGATACAATACACTATTGGGTGAAGTTTGGTTGACTTCTGCGCAGCGGTTTGGGAGTTAACATCAAAATTACATTTCTCGGCCATATCGCATAGATCTCACTGTGAAAAGGCTTAAATGACTTTTTTAATTAAGTTTGATGATTGCGTTCAAACAAAATGTCCTAGAACAAAATTTTCAAATGTAACTACTAGATTGTGATACAATACACTATTGGGTGAAGTTTGGTTGACTTCTGCGCAGCGGTTTGGGAGTTAACATCAAAATTACATTTCTCGGCCATATCGCATAGATCTCACTGTGAAAAGGCTTAAATGGCTTTTTTGACCTAAGTTTGAGGATTGCGCTCAAACCAAATGTCCTAGAACGAAATTTTCAAATGTAACTACTAGAATGTGATACAATACACTATTGGGTGAAGTTTGGTTGACTTCTGCGCAGCGGTTTGGGAGTTAACATCAAAATTACATTTCTCGGCCATATCGCATAGATCTCACTGTGAAAAGGCTTAAATGGCTTTTTTGACCTAAGTTTGAGGATTGCGCTCAAATCAAATGTCCTAGAACCAAATTTCCACATGTAACTACTAGATTGTGATAAAATACACTAATGGGTGAAGTTTGGTTGACTTCTGCGCAGCGGTTTGGGAGTTAACATCAAAATTACATTTCTCGGCCATATCGCATAGATCTCACTGTGAAAAGGCTTAAATGACTTTTTTAATTAAGTTTGATGATTGCGCTCAAACAAAATTTCCTAGAACAAAATTTTCAAATGTAACTACTAGATTGTGATACAATACACTATTGGGTGAAGTTTGGTTGACTTCTGCGCAGCGGTTTGGGAGTTAACATCAAAATTACATTTCTCGGCCATATCGCATAGATCTCACTGTGAAAAGGCTTAAATGACTTTTTTAATTAAGTTTGATGATTGCGCTCAAAACAAAATTTCCTAGAACAAAATTTTCAAATGTAACTACTAGAATGTGATACAATACACTATTGGGTGAAGTTTGGTTGACTTCTGCGCAGCGGTTTGGGAGTTAACATCAAAATTACATTTCTCGGCCATATCGCATTGATCTCACTGTGAAAAGGCTTAAATGGCTTTTTTGACCTAAGTTTGAGGATTGCGCTCAAACAAAATGTCCTAGAACAAAATTTTCAAATGTAACTACTAGATTGTGATACAATACACTATTGGGTGAAGTTTGGTTGACTTCTGCGCAGCGGTTTGGGAGTTAACATCAAAATTACATTTCTCGGCCATATCGCATAGATCTCACTGTGAAAAGGCTTAAATGGCTTTTTTGACCTAAGTTTGAGGATTGCGCTCAAATCAAATGTCCTAGAACCAAATTTCCACATGTAACTACTAGATTTTGATACAATACACTAATGGGTGAAGTTTGGTTGACTTCTGCGCAGCGGTTTGGGAGTTAACATTAAAATTACATTTCTCGGCCATATCGCATAGATCTCACTGTGAAAAGGCTTAAATGACTTTTTTAATTAAGTTTGATGATTGCGTTCAAACAAAATGTCCTAGAACAAAATTTTCAAATGTAACTACTAGATTGTGATACAATACACTATTGGGTGAAGTTTGGTTGACTTCTGCGCAGCGGTTTTGGAGTTAACATCAAAATTACATTTCTCGGCCATATCGCATAGATCTCAATGTGAAAAGCTTAAATGGCTTTTTTGACCTAAGTTTGAGGATTGCGCTCAAATCAAATGTCCTAGAACCAAATTTCCACATGTAACTACTAGATTGTGAAACAATACACTAATGGGGGAAGTTTGGTTGACTTCTGCGCAGCGGTTTGGGAGTTAACATCAAAATTACATTTCTCGGCCATATCGCATAGATCTCACTGTGAAAAGGCTTAAATGGCTTTTTTGACCTAAGTTTAATAATTGCGCTCAAACCAAATGTCCTAGAACGAAATTTTTAAATGTAACTACTAGAATGTGATACAATACACTATTGGGTGAAGTTTGGTTGACTTCTGCGCAGCGGTTTGGGAGTTAACATCAAAATTACATTTCTCGGCCATATCGCATTGATCTCACTGTGAAAAGGCTTAAATGGCTTTTTTGACCTAAGTTTGAGGATTGCGCTCAAATCAAATGTCCTAGAACCAAATTTCCACATGTAATTACTAGATTGTGATACAATACAATAATGGGTGAAGTTTGGTTGACTTCTGCGCAGCGGTTTGGGAGTTAACATCAAAATTACATTTCTCGGCCATATCGCATAGATCTCACTGTGAAAAGGCTTAAATGACTTTTTTTAATTAAGTTTGAAGATTGCGCTCAAATCAAATGTCCTAGAACTAAATTTCCAAATGTAACTACTAGATTGTGATACAATACACTAATGGGTGAAGTTTGGTTGACTTCTGCGCAGCGGTTTGGGAGTTAACATCAAAATTACATTTCTCGGCCATATCGCATAGATCTCACTGTGAAAAGGCTTAAATGACTTTTTTAATTAAGTTTGATGATTGCGTTCAAACAAAATGTCCTAGAACAAAATTTTCAAATGTAACTACTAGATTGTGATACAATACACTATTGGGTGAAGTTTGGTTGACTTCTGCGCAGCGGTTTGGGAGTTAACATCAAAATTACATTTCTCGGCCATATCGCATAGATCTCACTGTGAAAAGGCTTAAATGGCTTTTTTGACCTAAGTTTGAGGATTGCGCTCAAATCAAATGTCCTAGAACCAAATTTCCACATGTAACTACTAGATTGTGATACAATACACTAATGGGTGAAGTTTGGTTGACTTCTGCGCAGCGGTTTGGGAGTTAACATCAAAATTACATTTCTCGGCCATATCGCATAGATCTCACTGTGAAAAGGCTTAAATGGCTTTTTTGACCTAAGTTTAATAATTGCGCTCAAACCAAATGTCCTAGAACGAAATTTCCACATGTAACTACTAGATTGTGATACAATACACTAATGGGTGAAGTTTGGTTGACTTCTGCGCAGCGGTTTGGGAGTTAACATCAAAATTACATTTCTCGGCCATATCGCTTAGATCTCACTGTGAAAAGGCTTAAATGGCTTTTTTGACCTAAGTTTGAGGATTGCGCTCAAATCAAATGTCCTAGAACCAAATTTCCACATGTAACTACTAGATTGTGATACAATACACTAATGGGTGAAGTTTGGTTGACTTCTGCGCAGCGGTTTGGGAGTTAACATCAAAATTACATTTCTCGGCCATATCGCATAGATCTCACTGTGAAAAGGCTTAAATGACTTTTTTAATTAAGTTTGATGATTGCGTTCAAACAAAATGTCCTAGAACAAAATTTTCAAATGTAACTACTAGATTGTGATACAATACACTATTGGGTGAAGTTTGGTTGACTTCTGCGCAGCGGTTTGGGAGTTAACATCAAAATTACATTTCTCGGCCATATCGCTTAGATCTCACTGTGAAAAGGCTTAAATGACTTTTTTAATTAAGTTTGATGATTGCGTTCAAACAAAATGTCCTAGAACGAAATTTCCACATGTAACTACTAGATTGTGATACAATACACTAATGGGTGAAGTTTGGTTGACTTCTGCGCAGCGGTTTGGGAGTTAACATCAAAATTACATTTCTCGGCCATATCGCTTAGATCTCACTGTGAAAAGGCTTAAATGGCTTTTTTGACCTAAGTTTGAGGATTGCGCTCAAATCAAATGTCCTAGAACCAAATTTCCACATGTAACTACTAGATTGTGATACAATACACTAATGGGTGAAGTTTGGTTGACTTCTGCGCAGCGGTTTGGGAGTTAACATCAAAATTACATTTCTCGGCCATATCGCATAGATCTCACTGTGAAAAGGCTTAAATGGCTTTTTTGACCTAAGTTTAATAATTGCGCTCAAACCAAATGTCCTAGAACGAAATTTTCAAATGTAACTACTAGAATGTGATACAATACACTATTGGGTGAAGTTTGGTTGACTTCTGCGCAGCGGTTTGGGAGTTAACATCAAAATTACATTTCTCGGCCATATCGCATAGATCTCACTGTGAAAAGGCTTAAATGGCTTTTTTGACCTAAGTTTGAGGATTGCGCTCAAATCAAATGTCCTAGAACCAAATTTCCACATGTAACTACTAGATTGTGATACAATACACTAATGGGTGAAGTTTGGTTGACTTCTGCGCAGCGGTTTGGGAGTTAACATCAAAATTACATTTCTCGGCCATATCGCATAGATCTCACTGTGAAAAGGCTTAAATGGCTTTTTTGACCTAAGTTTGAGGATTGCGCTCAAATCAAATGTCCAATAACCAAATTTCCACATGTAACTACTAGATTGTGATACAATACACTAATGGGTGAAGTTTGGTTGACTTCTGCGCAGCAGTTTTAGAGTTAACATCAAAATTACATTTCTCGGCCATATCGCATAGATCTCACTGTGAAAAGGCTTAAATGACTTTTTTAATTAAGTTTGATGATTGCGTTCAAACAAAATGTCCTAGAACAAAATTTTCAAATGTAACTACTAGATTGTGATACAATACACTATTGGGTGAAGTTTGGTTGACTTCTGCGCAGTGGTTTGGGAGTTAACATCAAAATTACATTTCTCGGCCATATCACATAGATCTCACTGTGAAAAGGCTTAAATGGCTTTTTTGACCTAAGTTTAATGATTGCGCTCAAACCAAATGTCCTAGAACAAAATTTTCAAATGTAACTACTAGAATGTGATACAATACACTATTGGGTGAAGTTTGGTTGACTTCTGCGCAGCGGTTTGGGAGTTAACATCAAAATTACATTTCTCGGCCATATCGCATAGATCTCACTGTGAAAAGGCTTAAATGGCTTTTTTGACCTAAGTTTGAGGATTGCGCTCAAATCAAATGTCCTAGAACCAAATTTCCACATGTAACTACTAGATTTTGATACAATACACTAATGGGTGAAGTTTGGTTGACTTCTGCGCAGCGGTTTGGGAGTTAACATCAAAATTACATTTCTCGGCCATATCGCATAGATCTCACTGTGAAAAGGCTTAAATGGCTTTTTTGACCTAAGTTTGAGGATTGCGCTCAAATCAAATGTCCAATAACCAAATTTCCACATGTAACTACTAGATTGTGATACAATACACTAATGGGTGAAGTTTGGTTGACTTCTGCGCAGCGGTTTGGGAGTTAACATCAAAATTACATTTCTCGGCCATATCGCATAGATCTCACTGTGAAAAGGCTTAAATGACTTTTTTAATTAAGTTTGATGATTGCGATCAAACAAAATGTCCTAGAACAAAATTTTCAAATGTAACTACTAGATTGTGATACAATACACTATTGGGTGAAGTTTGGTTGACTTCTGCGCAGCGGTTTGGGAGTTAACATCAAAATTACATTTCTCGGCCATATCGCATAGATCTCACGGTGAAAAGGCTTAAATGGCTTTTTTGACCTAAGTTTGAGGATTGCGCTCAAACAAAATGTCCTAGAACAAAATTTTCAAATGTAACTACTAGATTGTGATACAATACACTATTGGGTGAAGTTTGGTTGACTTCTGCGCAGCGGTTTGGGAGTTAACATCAAAATTACATTTCTCGGCCATATCGCATAGATCTCACTGTGAAAAGGCTTAAATGGCTTTTTTGACCTAAGTTTGAGGATTGCGCTCAAATCAAATGTCCTAGAACCAAATTTTCACATGTAACTACTAGATTGTGATACAATACACTATTGGGTGAAGTTTGGTTGACTTCTGCGCAGCGGTTTGGGAGTTAACATCAAAATTACATTTCTCGGCCATATCGCATAGATCTCACTGTGAAAAGGCTTAAATGGCTTTTTTGACCTAAGTTTGAGGATTGCGCTCAAACCAAATGTCCTAGAACGAAATTTTCAAATGTAACTACTAGAATGTGATACAATACACTATTGGGTGAAGTTTGGTTGACTTCTGCACAGCGGTTTGGGAGTTAACATCAAAATTACATTTCTCGGCCATATCGCATAGATCTCACTGTGAAAAGGCTTAAATGGCTTTTTTGACCTAAGTTTGAGGATTGCGCTCAAATCAAATGTCCTAGAACCAAATTTTCACATGTAACTACTAGATTGTGATACAATACACTATTGGGTGAAGTTTGGTTGACTTCTGCGCAGCGGTTTGGGAGTTAACATCAAAATTACATTTCTCGGCCATATCGCATAGATCTCACTGTGAAAAGGCTTAAATGGCTTTTTTGACCTAAGTTTGAGGATTGCGCTCAAACCAAATATCCTAGAACGAAATTTTCAAATGTAACTACTAGAATGTGATACAATACACTATTGGGTGAAGTTTGGTTGACTTCTGCACAGCGGTTTGGGAGTTAACATCAAAATTACATTTCTCGGCCATATCGCATAGATCTCACTGTGAAAAGGCTTAAATGGCTTTTTTGACCTAAGTTTGAGGATTGCGCTCAAATCAAATGTCCTAGAACCAAATTTCCACATGTAACTACTAGATTGTGATAAAATACACTAATGGGTGAAGTTTGGTTGACTTCTGCGCAGCGGTTTGGGAGTTAACATCAAAATTACATTTCTCGGCCATATCGCATAGATCTCACTGTGAAAAGGCTTAAATGACTTTTTTAATTAAGTTTGATGATTGCGCTCAAACAAAATTTCCTAGAACAAAATTTTCAAATGTAACTACTAGATTGTGATACAATACACTATTGGGTGAAGTTTGGTTGACTTCTGCGCAGCGGTTTGGGAGTTAACATCAAAATTACATTTCTCGGCCATATCGCATAGATCTCACTGTGAAAAGGCTTAAATGGCTTTTTTGACCTAAGTTTGAGGATTGCGCTCAAATCAAATGTCCTATAACCAAATTTCCACATGTAACTACTAGATTGTGATACAATACACTAATGGGTGAAGTTTGGTTGACTTCTGCGCAGCGGTTTGGGAGTTAACATCAAAATTACATTTCTCGGCCATATCGCATAGATCTCACTGTGAAAAGGCTTAAATGACTTTTTTAATTAAGTTTGATGATTGCGCTCAAACAAAATGTCCTAGAACAAAATTTTCAAATGTAACTACTAGATTGTGATACAATACACTATTGGGTGAAGTTTGGTTGACTTCTGCGCAGCGGTTTGGGAGTTAACATCAAAATTACATTTCTCGGCCATATCGCATAGATCTCACTGTGAAAAGGCTTAAATGACTTTTTTAATTAAGTTTGATGATTGCGTTCAAACAAAATGTCCTAGAACAAAATTTTCAAATGTAACTACTAGATTGTGATACAATACACTATTGGGTGAAGTTTGGTTGACTTCTGCGCAGCGGTTTGGGAGTTAACATCAAAATTACATTTCTCGGCCATATCGCATAGATCTCACTGTGAAAAGGCTTAAATGGCTTTTTTGACCTAAGTTTGAGGATTGCGCTCAAATCAAATGTCCTATAACCAAATTTCCACATGTAACTACTAGATTGTGATACAATACACTAATGGGTGAAGTTTGGTTGACTTCTGCGCAGCGGTTTGGGAGTGAACATCAAAATTACATTTCTCGGCCATATCGCATAGATCTCACTGTGAAAAGGCTTAAATGGCTTTTTTGACCTAAGTTTGAGGATTGCGCTCAAATCAAATGTCCTAGAACCAAATTTCCACATGTAACTACTAGATTGTGATAAAATACACTAATGGGTGAAGTTTGGTTGGCTTCTGCGCAGCGGTTTGGGAGTTAACATCAAAATTACATTTCTCGGCCATATCGCATAGATCTCACTGTGAAAAGGCTTAAATGGCTTTTTTAATTAAGTTTGATGATTGCGCTCAAACAAAATTTCCTAGAACAAAATTTTCAAATGTAACTACTAGATTGTGATACAATACACTATTGGGTGAAGTTTGGTTGACTTCTGCGCAGCGGTTTGGGAGTTAACATCAAAATTACATTTCTCGGCCATATCGCATAGATCTCACTGTGAAAAGGCTTAAATGGCTTTTTTGACCTAAGTTTGAGGATTGCGCTCAAATCAAATGTCCTATAACCAAATTTCCACATGTAACTACTAGATTGTGATACAATACACTAATGGGTGAAGTTTGGTTGACTTCTGCGCAGCGGTTTGGGAGTTAACATCAAAATTACATTTCTCGGCCATATCGCATAGATCTCACTGTGAAAAGGCTTAAATGACTTTTTTAATTAAGTTTGATGATTGCGTTCAAACAAAATGTCCTAGAACAAAATTTTCAAATGTAACTACTAGATTGTGATACAATACACTATTGGGTGAAGTTTGGTTGACTTCTGCGCAGCGGTTTGGGAGTTAACATCAAAATTACATTTCTCGGCCATATCGCATAGATCTCACTGTGAAAAGGCTTAAATGGCTTTTTTGACCTAAGTTTGAGGATTGCGCTCAAATCAAATGTCCTAGAACCAAATTTCCACATGTAACTACTAGATTGTGATAAAATACACTAATGGGTGAAGTTTGGTTGACTTCTGCGCAGCGGTTTGGGAGTTAACATCAAAATTACATTTCTCGGCCATATCGCATAGATCTCACTGTGAAAAGGCTTAAATGACTTTTTTAATTAAGTTTGATGATTGCGCTAAAATCAAATGTCCTAGAACCAAATTTTCAAATGTAACTACTAGATTGTGATACAATACACTATTGGGTGAAGTTTGGTTTACTTCAGCGCAGCGGTTTGGGAGTTAACATCAAAATTACATTTCTCGGCCATATCGCATAGATCTCACTGTGAAAAGGCTTAAATGGCTTTTTTGACCTAAGTTTAATAATTGCGCTCAAACCAAATGTCCTAGAACGAAATTTTCAAATGTAACTACTAGAATGTGATACAATACACTATTGGGTGAAGTTTGGTTGACTTCTGCGCAGCGGTTTGGGAGTTAACATCAAAATTACATTTCTCGGCCATATCGTATAGATCTCACTGTGAAAAGGCTTAAATGGCTTTTTTGACCTAAGTTTGAGGATTGCGCTCAAATCAAATGTCCTAGAACCAAATTTCCACATGTAACTACTAGATTGTGATACAATACACTAATGGGTGAAGTTTGGTTTACTTCTGCGCAGCGGTTTGGGAGTTAACATCAAAATTACATTTCTCGGCCATATCGCATAGATCTCACTGTGAAAAGGCTTAAATGGCTTTTTTGACCTAAGTTTAATAATTGCGCTCAAACCAAATGTCCTTGAACGAAATTTTAAAATGTAACTACTAGAATGTGATACAATACACTATTGGGTGAAGTTTGGTTGACTTCTGCGCAGCGGTTTGGGAGTTAACATAAAATTACATTTCTCGGCCATATCGCATAGATCTCACTGTGAAAAGGCTTAAATGGCTTTTTTGACCTAAGTTTGAGGATTGCGCTCAAATCAAATGTCCTATAACCAAATTTCCACATGTAACTACTAGATTGTGATACAATACACTAATGGGTGAAGTTTGGTTGACTTCTGCGCAGCGGTTTGGGAGTTAACATCAAAATTACATTTCTCGGCCATATCGCATAGATCTCACTGTGAAAAGGCTTAAATGGCTTTTTTGACCTAAGTTTGAGGATTGCGCTAAAATCAAATGTCCTAGAACCAAATTTCCACATGTAACTACTAGATTGTGATACAATACACTAATGGGTGAAGTTTGGTTTACTTCTGCGCAGCGGTTTGGGAGTTAACATCAAAATTACATTTCTCGGCCATATCGCATAGATCTCACTGTGAAAAGGCTTAAATGGCTTTTTTGACCTAAGTTTAATAATTGCGCTCAAACCAAATGTCCTAGAACGAAATTTTCAAATGTAACTACTAGAATGTGATACAATACACTATTGGGTGAAGTTTGGTTGACTTCTGCGCAGCGGTTTGGGAGTTAACATCAAAATTACATTTCTCGGCCATATCGCATAGATCTCACTGTGAAAAGGCTTAAATGGCTTTTTTGACCTAAGTTTGAGGATTGCGCTCAAATCAAATGTCCTAGAACCAAATTTCCACATGTAACTACTAGATTGTGATACAATACACTAATGGGTGAAGTTTGGTTTACTTCTGCGCAGCGGTTTGGGAGTTAACATCAAAATTACATTTCTCGGCCATATTGCATAGATCTCACTGTGAAAAGGCTTAAATGGCTTTTTTGACCTAAGTTTAATAATTGCGCTCAAACCAAATGTCCTTGAACGAAATTTTAAAATGTAACTACTAGAATGTGATACAATACACTATTGGGTGAAGTTTGGTTGACTTCTGCGCAGCGGTTTGGGAGTTAACATCAAAATTACATTTCTCGGCCATATCGCATAGATCTCACTGTGAAAAGGCTTAAATGGCTTTTTTGACCTAAGTTTGAGGATTGCGCTCAAATCAAATGTCCTATAACCAAATTTCCACATGTAACTACTAGATTGTGATACAATACACTAATGGGTGAAGTTTGGTTGACTTCTGCGCAGCGGTTTGGGAGTTAACATCAAAATTACATTTCTCGGCCATATCGCATAGATCTCACTGTGAAAAGGCTTAAATGGCTTTTTTGACCTATGTTTGAGGATTGCGCTCAAACAAAATGTCCTAGAACAAAATTTTCAAATGTAACTACTAGATTGTGATACAATACACTATTGGGTGAAGTTTGGTTGACTTCTGCGCAGCGGTTTGGGAGTTAACATCAAAATTACATTTCTCGGCCATATCGCATAGATCTCACTGTGAAAAGGCTTAAATGACTTTTTTAATTAAGTTTGATGATTGCGTTCAAACAAAATGTCCTAGAACAAAATTTTCAAATGTAACTACTAGATTGTGATACAATACACTATTGGGTGAAGTTTGGTTGACTTCTGCGCAGCGGTTTGGGAGTTAACATCAAAATTACATTTCTCGGCCATATCGCATAGATCTCACTGTGAAAAGGCTTAAATGGCTTTTTTGACCTAAGTTTGAGGATTGCGCTCAAATCAAATGTCCTAGAACAAAATTTTCAAATGTAACTACTAGATTGTGATACAATACACTATTGGGTGAAGTTTGGTTGACTTCTGCGCAGCGGTTTGGGAGTTAACATCAAAATTACATTTCTCGGCCATATCGCATAGATCTCACTGTGAAAAGGCTTAAATGGCTTTTTTGACCTAAGTTTAAAGATTGCGCTCAAACCAAATGTCCTAGAACGAAATTTTCAAATGTAACTACTAGATTGTGATACAATACACTAATGGGTGAAGTTTGGTTGACTTCTGCGCAGCGGTTTGGGAGTTAACATCAAAATTACATTTCTCGGCCATATCGCATAGATCTCACTGTGAAAAGGCTTAAATGGCTTTTTTGACCTAAGTTTGAGGATTGCGCTCAAATCAAATGTCCTATAACCAAATTTCCACATGTAACTACTAGATTGTGATACAATACACTAATGGGTGAAGTTTGGTTGTCTTCTGCGCAGCGGTTTGGGAGTGAACATCAAAATTACATTTCTCGGCCATATCGCATATATCTCACTGTGAAAAGGCTTAAATGACTTTTTTAATTAAGTTTGATGATTGCGCTCAAACAAAATTTCCTAAAACAAAATTTTCAAATGTAACTACTAGATTGTGATAGAATACACTATTGGGTGAAGTTTGGTTGACTTCTGCGCAGCGGTTTGGGAGTTAACATCAAAATTACATTTCTCGGCCATATCGCATAGATCTCACTGTGAAAAGGCTTAAATGACTTTTTTAATTTAGTTTGATGATTACGTTCAAACAAAATGTCCTAGAACAAAATTTTCAAATGTAACTACTAGATTGTGATACAATACACTATTGGGTGAAGTTTGGTTGACTTCTGCGCAGCGGTTTGGTAGTTAACATCAAAATTACATTTCTCGGCCATATCGCATAGATCTCACTGTGAAAAGGCTTAAATGACTTTTTAAATTAAGTTTAATGATTGCGCTCAAACCAAATGTCCTAGAACGAAATTTTCAAATGTAACTACTAGAATGTGATACAATACACTATTGGGTGAAGTTTAGTTGACTTCTGCGCAGCGGTTTGGGAGTTAACATCAAAATTACATTTCTCGGCCATATCGCATAGATCTCACTGTGAAAAGGCTTAAATGGCTTTTTTGACCTAAGTTTGAGGATTGGGCTAAAATCAAATGTCCTAGAACCAAATTTCCACATGTAACTACTAGATTGTGATACAATACACTAATGGGTGAAGTTTGGTTTACTTCAGCGCAGCGGTTTGGGAGTTAACATCAAAATTACATTTCTCGGCCATATCGCATAGATCTCACTGTGAAAAGGCTTAAATGGCTTTTTTGACCTAAGTTTAATAATTGCGCTCAAACCAAATGTCCTAGAACGAAATTTTCAAATGTAACTACTAGAATGTGATACAATACACTATTGGGTGAAGTTTGGTTGACTTCTGCGCAGCGGTTTGGGAGTTAACATCAAAATTACATTTCTCGGCCATATCGCATAGATCTCACTGTGAAAAGGCTTAAATGGCTTTTTTGACCTAAGTTTGAGGATTGCGCTCAAATCAAATGTCCTAGAACCAAATTTCCACATGTAACTACTAGATTGTGATACAATACACTAATGGGTGAAGTTTGGTTGACTTCTGCGCAGCGGTTTGGGAGTTAACATCAAAATTACATTTCTCGGCCATATCGCATAGATCTCACTGTGAAAAGGCTTAAATGGCTTTTTTGACCTAAGTTTAATAATTGCGCTCAAACCAAATGTCCTTGAACGAAATTTTAAAATGTAACTACTAGAATGTGATACAATACACTATTGGGTGAAGTTTGGTTGACTTCTGCGCAGCGGTTTGGGAGTTAACATCAAAATTACATTTCTCGGCCATATCGCATAGATCTCACTGTGAAAAGGCTTAAATGGCTTTTTTGACCTAAGTTTGAGGATTGCGCTCAAATCAAATGTCCTATAACCAAATTTCCACATGTAACTACTAGATTGTGATACAATACACTAATGGGTGAAGTTTGGTTGACTTCTGCGCAGCGGTTTGGGAGTTAACATCAAAATTACATTTCTCGGCCATATCGCATAGATCTCACTGTGAAAAGGCTTAAATGGCTTTTTTGACCTAAGTTTGAGGATTGCGCTAAAATCAAATGTCCTAGAACCAAATTTCCACATGTAACTACTAGATTGTGATACAATACACTAATGAGTGAATTTTGGTTTACTTCTGCGCAGCGGTTTGGGAGTTAACATCAAAATTACATTTCTCGGCCATATCGCATAGATCTCACTGTGAAAAGGCTTAAATGGCTTTTTTGACCTAAGTTTAATAATTGCGCTCAAACCAAATGTCCTAGAACGAAATTTTAAAATGTAACTACTAGAATGTGATACAATACACTATTGGGTGAAGTTTGGTTGACTTCTGCGCAGCGGTTTGGGAGTTAACATCAAAATTACATTTCTCGGCCATATCGCATAGATCTCACTGTGAAAAGGCTTAAATGGCTTTTTTGACCTAAGTTTGAGGATTGCGCTCAAATCAAATGTCCTAGAACCAAATTTCCACATGTAACTACTAGATTGTGATACAATACACTATTGGGTGAAGTTTGGTTTACTTCTGCGCAGCGGTTTGGGAGTTAACATCAAAATTACATTTCTCGGCCATATCGCATAGATCTCACTGTGAAAAGGCTTAAATGGCTTTTTTGACCTAAGTTTAATAATTGCGCTCAAACCAAATGTCCTTGAACGAAATTTTAAAATGTAACTACTAGAATGTGATACAATACACTATTGGGTGAAGTTTGGTTGACTTCTGCGCAGCGGTTTGGGAGTTAACATCAAAATTACATTTCTCGGCCATATCGCATAGATCTCATTGTGAAAAGGCTTAAATGGCTTTTTTGACCTAAGTTTGAGGATTGCGCTCAAATCAAATGTCCTAGAACCAAATTTCCACATGTAACTACTAGATTGTGATACAATACACTAATGGGTGAAGTTTGGTTGACTTCTGCGCAGCGGTTTGGGAGTTAACATCAAAATTACATTTCTCGGCCATATCGCATAGATCTCACTGTGAAAAGGCTTAAATGGCTTTTTTGACCTAAGTTTGAGGATTGCGCTCAAATCAAATGTCCTATAACCAAATTTCCACATGTAACTACTAGATTGTGATACAATACACTAATGGGTGAAGTTTGGTTGACTTCTGCGCAGCGGTTTGGGAGTGAACATCAAAATTACCTTTCTCGGCCATATCGCATAGATCTCACTGTGAAAAGGCTTAAATGGCTTTTTTGACCTAAGTTTGAGGATTGCGCTCAAATCAAATGTCCTAGAACCAAATTTCCACATGTAACTACTAGATTGTGATACAATACACTAATGGGTGAAGTTTGGTTGACTTCTGCGCAGCGGTTTGGGAGTTAACATCAAAATTACATTTCTCGGCCATATCGCATAGATCTCACTGTGAAAAGGCTTAAATGGCTTTTTTTAATTAAGTTTGATGATTGCGTTCAAATCAAATGTCCTAGAACTAAATTTTCAAATGTAACTACTAGATTGTGATACAATACACTATTGGGTGAAGTTTGGTTGACTTCTGCGCAGCGGTTTGGGAGTTAACATCAAAATTACATTTCTCGGCCATATCGCATAGATCTCACTGTGAAAAAGCTTAAATGGCTTTTTTGACCTAAGTTTGAGGATTGCGCTAAAATCAAATGTCCTAGAACCAAATTTCCACATTTAACTACTAGATTGTGATACAATACACTAATGGGTGAAGTTTGGTTTACTTCTGCGCAGCGGTTTGGGAGTTAACATCAAAATTACATTTCTCGGCCATATCGCATAGATCTCACTGCGAAAAGGCTTAAATGGCTTTTTTGACCTAAGTTTAATAATTGCGCTCAAACCAAATGTCCTAGAACGAAATTTTCAAATGTAACTACTAGAATGTGATACAATACACTATTGGGTGAAGTTTGGTTGACTTCTGCGCAGCGGTTTGGGAGTTAACATCAAAATTACATTTCTCGGCCATATCGCATAGATCTCACTGTGAAAAGGCTTAAATGACTTTTTTAATTAAGTTTGATGATTGCGCTCAAACAAAATTTCCTAGAACAAAATTTTCAAATGTAACTACTAGATTGTGATACAATACACTATTGGGTGAAGTTTAGTTGACTTCTGCGCAGCGGTTTGGGAGTTAACATCAAAATTACATTTCTCGGCCATATCGCATAGATCTCACTGTGAAAAGGCTTAAATGGCTTTTTTGACCTAAGTTTAATGATTGCGCTCAAACCAAATGTCCTAGAACAAAATTTTCAAATGTAACTACTAGAATGTGATACAATACACTATTGGGTGAAGTTTGGTTGACTTCTGCGCAGCGGTTTGGGAGTTAACATCAAAATTACATTTCTCGGCCATATCGCATAGATCTCACTGTGAAAAGGCTTAAATGGCTTTTTTGACCTAAGTTTGAGGATTGCGCTCAAATCAAATGTCCTAGAACCAAATTTCCACATGTAACTACTAGATTGTGATACAATACACTAATGGGTGAAGTTTGGTTGACTTCTGCGCAGCGGTTTGGGAGTTAACATCAAAATTACATTTCTCGGCCATATCGCATAGATCTCACTGTGAAAAGGCTTAAATGGCTTTTTTGACCTAAGTTTGAGGATTGCGCTAAAATCAAATGTCCTAGAACCAAATTTCCACATGTAACTACTAGATTGTGATACAATACACTAATGGGTGAATTTTGGTTTACTTCTGCGCAGCGGTTTGGGAGTTAACATCAAAATTACATTTCTCGGCCATATCGCATAGATCTCACTGTGAAAAGGCTTAAATGGCTTTTTTGACCTAAGTTTAATAATTGCGCTCAAACCAAATGTCCTAGAACGAAATTTTAAAATGTAACTACTAGAATGTGATACAATACACTATTGGGTGAAGTTTGGTTGACTTCTGCGCAGCGGTTTGGGAGTTAACATCAAAATTACATTTCTCGGCCATATCGCATAGATCTCACTGTGAAAAGGCTTAAATGGCTTTTTTGACCTAAGTTTGAGGATTGCGCTCAAATCAAATGTCCTAGAACCAAATTTCCACATGTAACTACTAGATTGTGATACAATACACTATTGGGTGAAGTTTGGTTTACTTCTGCGCAGCGGTTTGGGAGTTAACATCAAAATTACATTTCTCGGCCATATCGCATAGATCTCACTGTGAAAAGGCTTAAATGGCTTTTTTGACCTAAGTTTAATAATTGCGCTCAAACCAAATGTCCTTGAACGAAATTTTAAAATGTAACTACTAGAATGTGATACAATACACTATTGGGTGAAGTTTGGTTGACTTCTGCGCAGCGGTTTGGGAGTTAACATCAAAATTACATTTCTCGGCCATATCGCATAGATCTCACTGTGAAAAGGCTTAAATGGCTTTTTTGACCTAAGTTTGAGGATTGCGCTCAAATCAAATGTCCTATAACCAAATTTCCACATGTAACTACTAGATTGTGATACAATACACTAATGGGTGAAGTTTGGTTGACTTCTGCGCAGCGGTTTGGGAGTTAACATCAAAATTACATTTCTCGGCCATATCGCATAGATCTCACTGTGAAAAGGCTTAAATGGCTTTTTTGACCTAAGTTTGAGGATTGCGCTCAAATCAAATGTCCTATAACCAAATTTCCACATGTAACTACTAGATTGTGATACAATACACTAATGGGTGAAGTTTGGTTGACTTCTGCGCAGCGGTTTGGGAGTGAACATCAAAATTACATTTCTCGGCCATATCGCATAGATCTCACTGTGAAAAGGCTTAAATGGCTTTTTTGACCTAAGTTTGAGGATTGCGCTCAAATCAAATGTCCTAGAACCAAATTTCCACATGTAACTACTAGATTGTGATACAATACACTAATGGGTGAAGTTTGGTTGACTTCTGCGCAGCGGTTTGGGAGTTAACATCAAAATTACATTTCTCGGCCATATCGCATAGATCTCACTGTGAAAAGGCTTAAATGACTTTTTTAATTAAGTTTGATGATTGCGTTCAAACAAAATGTCCTAGAACAAAATTTTCAAATGTAACTACTAGATTGTGATACAATACACTATTGGGTGAAGTTTGGTTGACTTCTGCGCAGCGGTTTGGGAGTTAACATCAAAATTACATTTCTCGGCCATATCGCATAGATTTCACTGTGAAAAGGCTTAAATGGCTTTTTTGACCTAAGTTTGAGGATTGCGCTCAAATCAAATGGCCTAGAACCAAATTTCCACATGTAATTACTAGATTGTGATACAATACACTAATGGGTGAAGTTTGGTTGACTTCTGCGCAGCGGTTTGGGAGTTAACATCAAAATTACATTTCTCGGCCATATCGCATAGATCTCACTGTGAAAAGGCTTAAATGACTTTTTTTAATTAAGTTTGAAGATTGCGCTCAAATCAAATGTCCTAGAACTAAATTTCCAAATGTAACTACTAGATTGTGATAAAATACACTATTGGGTGAAGTTTGGTTGACTTCTGCGCAGCGGTTTGGGAGTTAACATCAAAATTACATTTCTCGGCCATATCGCATAGATCTCACTGTGAAAAGGCTTAAATGGCTTTTTTTAATTAAGTTTGAAGATTGCGCTCAAATCAAATGTCCTAGAACTAAATTTCCAAATGTAACTACTAGATTGTGATACAATACACTATTGGGTGAAGTTTGGTTGACTTCTGCGCAGCGGTTTGGGAGTTAACATCAAAATTACATTTCTCGGCCATATCGCATAGATCTCACTGTGAAAAAGCTTAAATGGCTTTTTTGACCTAAGTTTGAGGATTGCGCTAAAATCAAATGTCCTAGAACCAAATTTCCACATTTAACTACTAGATTGTGATACAATACACTAATGGGTGAAGTTTGGTTTACTTCTGCGCAGCGGTTTGGGAGTTAACATCAAAATTACATTTCTCGGCCATATCGCATAGATCTCACTGCGAAAAGGCTTAAATGGCTTTTTTGACCTAAGTTTAATAATTGCGCTCAAACCAAATGTCCTAGAACGAAATTTTCAAATGTAACTACTAGAATGTGATACAATACACTATTGGGTGAAGTTTGGTTGACTTCTGCGCAGCGGTTTGGGAGTTAACATCAAAATTACATTTCTCGGCCATATCGCATAGATCTCACTGTGAAAAGGCTTAAATGACTTTTTTAATTAAGTTTGATGATTGCGCTCAAACAAAATTTCCTAGAACAAAATTTTCAAATGTAACTACTAGATTGTGATACAATACACTATTGGGTGAAGTTTAGTTGACTTCTGCGCAGCGGTTTGGGAGTTAACATCAAAATTACATTTCTCGGCCATATCGCATAGATCTCACTGTGAAAAGGCTTAAATGGCTTTTTTGACCTAAGTTTAATGATTGCGCTCAAACCAAATGTCCTAGAACAAAATTTTCAAATGTAACTACTAGAATGTGATACAATACACTATTGGGTGAAGTTTGGTTGACTTCTGCGCAGCGGTTTGGGAGTTAACATCAAAATTACATTTCTCGGCCATATCGCATAGATCTCACTGTGAAAAGGCTTAAATGGCTTTTTTGACCTAAGTTTGAGGATTGCGCTCAAATCAAATGTCCTAGAACCAAATTTCCACATGTAACTACTAGATTGTGATACAATACACTAATGGTTGAAGTTTGGTTGACTTCTGCGCAGCGGTTTGGGAGTGAACATCAAAATTACATTTCTCGGCCATATCGCATAGATCTCACTGTGAAAAGGCTTAAATGACTTTTTTAATTAAGTTTGATGATTGCGTTCAAACAAAATGTCCTAGAACAAAATTTTCAAATGTAACTACTAGATTGTGATACAATACACTATTGGGTGAAGTTTGGTTGACTTCTGCGCAGCGGTTTGGGAGTTAACATCAAAATTACATTTCTCGGCCATATCGCATAGATCTCACTGTGAAAAGGCTTAAATGACTTTTTTAATTAAGTTTGATGATTGCGCTCAAACAAAATTTCCTAGAACAAAATTTTCAAATGTAACTACTAGATTGTGATACAATACACTATTGGGTGAAGTTTGGTTGACTTCTGCGCACCGGTTTGGGAGTTAACATCAAAATTACATTTCTCGGCCATATCGCATAGATCTCACTGTGAAAAGGCTTAAATGACTTTTTTAATTAAGTTTGATGATTGCGCTCAAAACAAAATTTCCTAGAACAAAATTTTCAAATGTAACTACTAGAATGTGATACAATACACTATTGGGTGAAGTTTGGTTGACTTCTGCGCAGCGGTTTGGGAGTTAACATCAAAATTACATTTCTCGGCCATATCGCATTGATCTCACTGTGAAAAGGCTTAAATGGCTTTTTTGACCTAAGTTTGAGGATTGCGCTCAAATCAAATGTCCTATAACCAAATTTCCACATGTAACTACTAGATTGTGATACAATACACTAATGGGTGAAGTTTGGTTGACTTCTGCGCAGCGGTTTGGGAGTTAACATCAAAATTACATTTCTCGGCCATATCGCATAGATCTCACTGTGAAAAGGCTTAAATGGCTTTTTTGACCTAAGTTTGAGGATTGCGCTCAAATCAAATGTCCTAGAACCAAATTTCCACATGTAACTACTAGATTTTGATACAATACACTAATGGGTGAAGTTTGGTTGACTTCTGCGCAGCGGTTTGGGAGTTAACATCAAAATTACATTTCTCGGCCATATCGCATAGATCTCACTGTGAAAAGGCTTAAATGACTTTTTTAATTAAGTTTGAGGATTGCGCTCAAATCAAATGTCCAATAACCAAATTTCCACATGTAACTACTAGATTGTGATACAATACACTAATGGGTGAAGTTTGGTTGACTTCTGCGCAGCGGTTTGGGAGTTAACATCAAAATTACATTTCTCGGCCATATCGCATAGATCTCACTGTGAAAAGGCTTAAATGACTTTTTTAATTAAGTTTGATGATTGCGTTCAAACAAAATGTCCTAGAACAAAATTTTCAAATGTAACTACTAGATTGTGATACAATACACTATTGGGTGAAGTTTGGTTGACTTCTGCGCAGCGGTTTGGGAGTTAACATCAAAATTACATTTCTCGGCCATATCGCATAGATCTCACTGTGAAAAGGCTTAAATGGCTTTTTTGACCTAAGTTTGAGGATTGCGCTCAAACAAAATGTCCTAGAACAAAATTTTCAAATGTAACTACTAGATTGTGATACAATACACTATTGGGTGAAGTTTGGTTGACTTCTGCGCAGCGGTTTGGGAGTTAACATCAAAATTACATTTCTCGGCCATATCGCATAGATCTCACTGTGAAAAGGCTTAAATGGCTTTTTTGACCTAAGTTTGAGGATTGCGCTCAAATCAAATGTCCTAGAACCAAATTTTCACATGTAACTACTAGATTGTGATACAATACACTATTGGGTGAAGTTTGGTTGACTTCTGCGCACCGGTTTGGGAGTTAACATCAAAATTACATTTCTCGGCCATATCGCATAGATCTCACTGTGAAAAGGCTTAAATGACTTTTTTAATTAAGTTTGATGATTGCGCTCAAAACAAAATTTCCTAGAACAAAATTTTCAAATGTAACTACTAGAATGTGATACAATACACTATTGGGTGAAGTTTGGTTGACTTCTGCGCAGCGGTTTGGGAGTTAACATCAAAATTACATTTCTCGGCCATATCGCATTGATCTCACTGTGAAAAGGCTTAAATGGCTTTTTTGACCTAAGTTTGAGGATTGCGCTCAAACAAAATGTCCTAGAACAAAATTTTCAAATGTAACTACTAGATTGTGATACAATACACTATTGGGTGAAGTTTGGTTGACTTCTGCGCAGCGGTTTGGGAGTTAACATCAAAATTACATTTCTCGGCCATATCGCATAGATCTCACTGTGAAAAGGCTTAAATGGCTTTTTTGACCTAAGTTTGAGGATTGCGCTCAAATCAAATGTCCTAGAACCAAATTTCCACATGTAACTACTAGATTTTGATACAATACACTAATGGGTGAAGTTTGGTTGACTTCTGCGCAGCGGTTTGGGAGTTAACATCAAAATTACATTTCTCGGCCATATCGCATAGATCTCACTGTGAAAAGGCTTAAATGACTTTTTTAATTAAGTTTGATGATTGCGTTCAAACAAAATGTCCTAGAACAAAATTTTCAAATGTAACTACTAGATTGTGATACAATACACTATTGGGTGAAGTTTGGTTGACTTCTGCGCAGCGGTTTGGGAGTTAACATCAAAATTACATTTCTCGGCCATATCGCATAGATCTCACTGTGAAAAGGCTTAAATGGCTTTTTTGACCTAAGTTTGAGGATTGCGCTCAAATCAAATGTCCTAGAACCAAATTTCCACATGTAACTACTAGATTGTGAAACAATACACTAATGGGGGAAGTTTGGTTGACTTCTGCGCAGCGGTTTGGGAGTTAACATCAAAATTACATTTCTCGGCCATATCGCATAGATCTCACTGTGAAAAGGCTTAAATGGCTTTTTTGACCTAAGTTTAATAATTGCGCTCAAACCAAATGTCCTAGAACGAAATTTTTAAATGTAACTACTAGAATGTGATACAATACACTATTGGGTGAAGTTTGGTTGACTTCTGCGCAGCGGTTTGGGAGTTAACATCAAAATTACATTTCTCGGCCATATCGCATTGATCTCACTGTGAAAAGGCTTAAATGGCTTTTTTGACCTAAGTTTGAGGATTGCGCTCAAATCAAATGTCCTAGAACCAAATTTCCACATGTAATTACTAGATTGTGATACAATACAATAATGGGTGAAGTTTGGTTGACTTCTGCGCAGCGGTTTGGGAGTTAACATCAAAATTACATTTCTCGGCCATATCGCATAGATCTCACTGTGAAAAGGCTTAAATGACTTTTTTTAATTAAGTTTGAAGATTGCGCTCAAATCAAATGTCCTAGAACTAAATTTCCAAATGTAACTACTAGATTGTGATAAAATACACTATTGGGTAAAGTTTGGTTGACTTCTGCGCAGCGGTTTGGGAGTTAACATCAAAATTACATTTCTCGGCCATATCGCATAGATCTCACTGTGAAAAGGCTTAAATGGCTTTTTTGACCTAAGTTTGAGGATTGCGCTCAAATCAAATGTCCTATAACCAAATTTCCACATGTAACTACTAGATTGTGATACAATACACTAATGGGTGAAGTTTGGTTGAGTTCTGCGCAGCGGTTTGGGAGTTAACATCAAAATTACATTTCTCGGCCATATCGCATAGATCTCACTGTGAAAAGGCTTAAATGACTTTTTTAATTAAGTTTGATGATTGCGTTCAAACAAAATGTCCTAGAACAAAATTTTCAAATGTAACTACTAGATTGAGATACAATACACTATTGGGTGAAGTTTGGTTGACTTCTGCGCAGCGGTTTGGGAGTTAACATCAAAATTACATTTCTCGGCCATATCGCATAGATCTCACTGTGAAAAGGCTTAAATGGCTTTTTTGACCTAAGTTTGAGGATTGCGCTCAAATCAAATGTCCTAGAACCAAATTTCCACATGTAACTACTAGATTGTGATACAATACACTAATGGGTGAAGTTTGGTTGACTTCTGCGCAGCGGTTTGGGAGTTAACATCAAAATTACATTTCTCGGCCATATCGCATAGATCTCACTGTGAAAAGGCTTAAATGGCTTTTTTGACCTAAGTTTAATAATTGCGCTCAAACCAAATGTCCTAGAACGAAATTTCCACATGTAACTACTAGATTGTGATACAATACACTAATGGGTGAAGTTTGGTTGACTTCTGCGCAGCGGTTTGGGAGTTAACATCAAAATTACATTTCTCGGCCATATCGCTTAGATCTCACTGTGAAAAGGCTTAAATGGCTTTTTTGACCTAAGTTTGAGGATTGCGCTCAAATCAAATGTCCTAGAACCAAATTTCCACATGTAACTACTAGATTGTGATACAATACACTAATGGGTGAAGTTTGGTTGACTTCTGCGCAGCGGTTTGGGAGTTAACATCAAAATTACATTTCTCGGCCATATCGCATAGATCTCACTGTGAAAAGGCTTAAATGACTTTTTTAATTAAGTTTGATGATTGCGTTCAAACAAAATGTCCTAGAACAAAATTTTCAAATGTAACTACTAGATTGTGATACAATACACTATTGGGTGAAGTTTGGTTGACTTCTGCGCAGCGGTTTGGGAGTTAACATCAAAATTACATTTCTCGGCCATATCGCATAGATCTCACTGTGAAAAGGCTTAAATGGCTTTTTTGACCTAAGTTTGAGGATTGCGCTCAAATCAAATGTCCTAGAACCAAATTTCCACATGTAACTACTAGATTGTGATACAATACACTAATGGGTGAAATTTGGTTGACTTCTGCGCAGCGGTTTGGGAGTTAACATCAAAATTACATTTCTCGGCCATATCGCATAGATCTCACTGTGAAAAGGCTTAAATGGCTTTTTTGACCTAAGTTTAATAATTGCGCTCAAACCAAATGTCCTAGAACGAAATTTTCAAATGTAACTACTAGAATGTGATACAATACACTATTGGGTGAAGTTTGGTTGACTTCTGCGCAGCGGTTTGGGAGTTAACATCAAAATTACATTTCTCGGCCATATCGCATAGATCTCACTGTGAAAAGGCTTAAATGGCTTTTTTGACCTAAGTTTGAGGATTGCGCTCAAATCAAATGTCCTAGAACCAAATTTCCACATGTAACTACTAGATTGTGATACAATACACTAATGGGTGAAGTTTGGTTGACTTCTGCGCAGCGGTTTGGGAGTTAACATCAAAATTACATTTCTCGGCCATATCGCATAGATCTCACTGTGAAAAGGCTTAAATGGCTTTTTTGACCTAAGTTTGAGGATTGCGCTCAAATCAAATGTCCAATAACCAAATTTCCACATGTAACTACTAGATTGTGATACAATACACTAATGGGTGAAGTTTGGTTGACTTCTGCGCAGCAGTTTTAGAGTTAACATCAAAATTACATTTCTCGGCCATATCGCATAGATCTCACTGTGAAAAGGCTTAAATGACTTTTTTAATTAAGTTTGATGATTGCGTTCAAACAAAATGTCCTAGAACAAAATTTTCAAATGTAACTACTAGATTGTGATACAATACACTATTGGGTGAAGTTTGGTTGACTTCTGCGCAGCGGTTTGGGAGTTAACATAAAAATTACATTTCTCGGCCATATCGCATAGATCTCACTGTGAAAAGGCTTAAATGGCTTTTTTGACCTAAGTTTGATGATTGCGCTCAAACAAAATTTCCTAGAACAAAATTTTCAAATGTAACTACTAGATTGTGATACAATACACTATTGGGTGAAGTTTAGTTGACTTCTGCGCAGCGGTTTGGGAGTTAACATCAAAATTACATTTCTCGGCCATATCGCATAGATCTCACTGTGAAAAGGCTTAAATGGCTTTTTTGACCTAAGTTTAATGATTGCGCTCAAACCAAATGTCCTAGAACAAAATTTTCAAATGTAACTACTAGAATGTGATACAATACACTATTGGGTGAAGTTTGGTTGACTTCTGCGCAGCGGTTTGGGAGTTAACATCAAAATTACATTTCTCGGCCATATCGCATAGATCTCACTGTGAAAAGGCTTAAATGGCTTTTTTGACCTAAGTTTGAGGATTGCGCTCAAATCAAATGTCCTAGAACCAAATTTCCACATGTAACTACTAGATTGTGATACAATACACTAATGGGTGAAGTTTGGTTGACTTCTGCGCAGCGGTTTGGGAGTTAACATCAAAATTACATTTCTCGGCCATATCGCATAGATCTCACTGTGAAAAGGCTTAAATGGCTTTTTTGACCTAAGTTTGAGGATTGCGCTCAAATCAAATGTCCAATAACCAAATTTCCACATGTAACTACTAGATTGTGATACAATACACTAATGGGTGAAGTTTGGTTGACTTCTGCGCAGCGGTTTGGGAGTTAACATCAAAATTACATTTCTCGGCCATATCGCATAGATCTCACTGTGAAAAGGCTTAAATGACTTTTTTAATTAAGTTTGATGATTGCGTTCAAACAAAATGTCCTAGAACAAAATTTTCAAATGTAACTACTAGATTGTGATACAATACACTATTGGGTGAAGTTTGGTTGACTTCTGCGCAGCGGTTTGGGAGTTAACATCAAAATTACATTTCTCGGCCATATCGCATAGATCTCACTGTGAAAAGGCTTAAATGGCTTTTTTGACCTAAGTTTGAGGATTGCGCTCAAACAAAATGTCCTAGAACAAAATTTTCAAATGTAACTACTAGATTGTGATACAATACACTATTGGGTGAAGTTTGGTTGACTTCTGCGCAGCGGTTTGGGAGTTAACATCAAAATTACATTTCTCGGCCATATCGCATAGATCTCACTGTGAAAAGGCTTAAATGGCTTTTTTGACCTAAGTTTGAGGATTGCGCTCAAATCAAATGTCCTAGAACCAAATTTTCACATGTAACTACTAGATTGTGATACAATACACTATTGGGTGAAGTTTGGTTGACTTCTGCGCACCGGTTTGGGAGTTAACATCAAAATTACATTTCTCGGCCATATCGCATAGATCTCACTGTGAAAAGGCTTAAATGACTTTTTTAATTAAGTTTGATGATTGCGCTCAAAACAAAATTTCCTAGAACAAAATTTTCAAATGTAACTACTAGAATGTGATACAATACACTATTGGGTGAAGTTTGGTTGACTTCTGCGCAGCGGTTTGGGAGTTAACATCAAAATTACATTTCTCGGCCATATCGCATTGATCTCACTGTGAAAAGGCTTAAATGGCTTTTTTGACCTAAGTTTGAGGATTGCGCTCAAACAAAATGTCCTAGAACAAAATTTTCAAATGTAACTACTAGATTGTGATACAATACACTATTGGGTGAAGTTTGGTTGACTTCTGCGCAGCGGTTTGGGAGTTAACATCAAAATTACATTTCTCGGCCATATCGCATAGATCTCACTGTGAAAAGGCTTAAATGGCTTTTTTGACCTAAGTTTGAGGATTGCGCTCAAATCAAATGTCCTAGAACCAAATTTCCACATGTAACTACTAGATTTTGATACAATACACTAATGGGTGAAGTTTGGTTGACTTCTGCGCAGCGGTTTGGGAGTTAACATCAAAATTACATTTCTCGGCCATATCGCATAGATCTTACTGTGAAAAGGCTTAAATGACTTTTTTAATTAAGTTTGATGATTGCGTTCAAACAAAATGTCCTAGAACAAAATTTTCAAATGTAACTACTAGATTGTGATACAATACACTATTGGGTGAAGTTTGGTTGACTTCTGCGCAGCGGTTTGGGAGTTAACATCAAAATTACATTTCTCGGCCATATCGCATAGATCTCACTGTGAAAAGGCTTAAATGGCTTTTTTGACCTAAGTTTGAGGATTGCGCTCAAATCAAATGTCCTAGAACCAAATTTCCACATGTAACTACTAGATTGTGAAACAATATACTAATGGGGGAAGTTTGGTTGACTTCTGCGCAGCGGTTTGGGAGTTAACATCAAAATTACATTTCTCGGCCATATCGCTTAGATCTCACTGTGAAAAGGCTTAAATGGCTTTTTTGACCTAAGTTTGAGGATTGCGCTCAAATCAAATGTCCTAGAACCAAATTTCCACATGTAACTACTAGATTGTGATACAATACACTAATGGGTGAAGTTTGGTTGACTTCTGCGCAGCGGTTTGGGAGTTAACATCAAAATTACATTTCTCGGCCATATCGCATAGATCTCACTGTGAAAAGGCTTAAATGACTTTTTTAATTAAGTTTGATGATTGCGTTCAAACAAAATGTCCTAGAACAAAATTTTCAAATGTAACTACTAGATTGTGATACAATACACTATTGGGTGAAGTTTGGTTGACTTCTGCGCAGCGGTTTGGGAGTTAACATCAAAATTACATTTCTCGGCCATATCGCATAGATCTCACTGTGAAAAGGCTTAAATGGCTTTTTTGACCTAAGTTTGAGGATTGCGCTCAAATCAAATGTCCTAGAACCAAATTTCCACATGTAACTACTAGATTGTGATACAATACACTAATGGGTGAAATTTGGTTGACTTCTGCGCAGCGGTTTGGGAGTTAACATCAAAATTACATTTCTCGGCCATATCGCATAGATCTCACTGTGAAAAGGCTTAAATGGCTTTTTTGACCTAAGTTTAATAATTGCGCTCAAACCAAATGTCCTAGAACGAAATTTTCAAATGTAACTACTAGAATGTGATACAATACACTATTGGGTGAAGTTTGGTTGACTTCTGCGCAGCGGTTTGGGAGTTAACATCAAAATTACATTTCTCGGCCATATCGCATAGATCTCACTGTGAAAAGGCTTAAATGGCTTTTTTGACCTAAGTTTGAGGATTGCGCTCAAATCAAATGTCCTAGAACCAAATTTCCACATGTAACTACTAGATTGTGATACAATACACTAATGGGTGAAGTTTGGTTGACTTCTGCGCAGCGGTTTGGGAGTTAACATCAAAATTACATTTCTCGGCCATATCGCATAGATCTCACTGTGAAAAGGCTTAAATGGCTTTTTTGACCTAAGTTTGAGGATTGCGCTCAAATCAAATGTCCAATAACCAAATTTCCACATGTAACTACTAGATTGTGATACAATACACTAATGGGTGAAGTTTGGTTGACTTCTGCGCAGCAGTTTTAGAGTTAACATCAAAATTACATTTCTCGGCCATATCGCATAGATCTCACTGTGAAAAGGCTTAAATGACTTTTTTAATTAAGTTTGATGATTGCGTTCAAACAAAATGTCCTAGAACAAAATTTTCAAATGTAACTACTAGATTGTGATACAATACACTATTGGGTGAAGTTTGGTTGACTTCTGCGCAGCGGTTTGGGAGTGAACATCAAAATTACATTTCTCGGCCATATCGCATAGATCTCACTGTGAAAAGGCTTAAATGGCTTTTTTGACCTAAGTTTGAGGATTGCGCTCAAATCAAATGTCCTATAACCTAATTTCCACATGTAACTACTAGATTGTGATACAATACACTAATGGGTGAAGTTTGGTTGACTTCTGCGCAGCGGTTTGGGAGTTAACATCAAAATTACATTTCTCGGCCATATCGCATAGATCTCACTGTGAAAAGGCTTAAATGACTTTTTTAATTAAGTTTGATGATTGCGTTCAAAAAAAATGTCCTAGAACAAAATTTTCAAATGTAACTACTAGATTGTGATACAATACACTATTGGGTGAAGTTTGGTTGACTTCTGCGCAGCGGTTTGGGAGTTAACATCAAAATTACATTTCTCGGCCATATCGCATAGATCTCACTGTGAAAAGGCTTAAATGGCTTTTTTGACCTAAGTTTGAGGATTGCGCTCAAATCAAATGTCCTAGAACCAAATTTCCACATGTAACTACTAGATTGTGATACAATACACTAATGGGTGAAGTTTGGTTGACTTCTGCGCAGCGGTTTGGGAGTTAACATCAAAATTACATTTCTCGGCCATATCGCATAGATCTCACTGTGAAAAGGCTTAAATGACTTTTTTAATTAAGTTTGATGATTGCGTTCAAACAAAATGTCCTAGAACAAAATTTTCAAATGTAACTACTAGATTGTGATACAATACACTATTGGGTGAAGTTTGGTTGACTTCTGCGCAGCGGTTTGGGAGTTAACATCAAAATTACATTTCTCGGCCATATCGCATAGATCTCACTGTGAAAAGGCTTAAATGGCTTTTTTGACCTAAGTTTGAGGATTGCGCTCAAATCAAATGTCCTAGAACCAAATTTCCACATGTAACTACTAGATTGTGAAACAATACACTAATGGGGGAAGTTTGGTTGACTTCTGCGCAGCGGTTTGGGAGTTAACATCAAAATTACATTTCTCGGCCATATCGCATAGATCTCACTGTGAAAAGGCTTAAATGGCTTTTTTGACCTAAGTTTAATAATTGCGCTCAAACCAAATGTCCTAGAACGAAATTTTTAAATGTAACTACTAGAATGTGATACAATACACTATTGGGTGAAGTTTGGTTGACTTCTGCGCAGCGGTTTGGGAGTTAACATCAAAATTACATTTCTCGGCCATATCGCATTGATCTCACTGTGAAAAGGCTTAAATGGCTTTTTTGACCTAAGTTTGAGGATTGCGCTCAAATCAAATGTCCTAGAACCAAATTTCCACATGTAATTACTAGATTGTGATACAATACAATAATGGGTGAAGTTTGGTTGACTTCTGCGCAGCGGTTTGGGAGTTAACATCAAAATTACATTTCTCGGCCATATCGCATAGATCTCACTGTGAAAAGGCTTAAATGACTTTTTTTAATTAAGTTTGAAGATTGCGCTAAAATCAAATGTCCTAGAACTAAATTTCCAAATGTAACTACTAGATTGTGATAAAATACACTATTGGGTAAAGTTTGGTTGACTTCTGCGCAGCGGTTTGGGAGTTAACATCAAAATTACATTTCTCGGCCATATCGCATAGATCTCACTGTGAAAAGGCTTAAATGGCTTTTTTGACCTAAGTTTGAGGATTGCGCTCAAATCAAATGTCCTATAACCAAATTTCCACATGTAACTACTAGATTGTGATACAATACACTAATGGGTGAAGTTTGGTTGACTTCTGCGCAGCGGTTTGGGAGTTAACATCAAAATTACATTTCTCGGCCATATCGCATAGATCTCACTGTGAAAAGGCTTAAATGACTTTTTAAATTAAGTTTGATGATTGCGTTCAAACAAAATGTCCTAGAACAAAATTTTCAAATGTAACTACTAGATTGTGATACAATACACTATTGGGTGAAGTTTGGTTGACTTCTGCGCAGCGGTTTGGGAGTTAACATCAAAATTACATTTCTCGGCCATATCGCATAGATCTCACTGTGAAAAGGCTTAAATGGCTTTTTTGACCTAAGTTTGAGGATTGCGCTCAAACAAAATGTCCTAGAACAAAATTTTCAAATGTAACTACTAGATTGTGATACAATACACTATTGGGTGAAGTTTGGTTGACTTCTGCGCAGCGGTTTGGGAGTTAACATCAAAATTACATTTCTCGGCCATATCGCATAGATCTCACTGTGAAAAGGCTTAAATGGCTTTTTTGACCTAAGTTTGAGGATTGCGCTCAAATCAAATGTCCTAGAACCAAATTTTCACATGTAACTACTAGATTGTGATACAATACACTATTGGGTGAAGTTTGGTTGACTTCTGCGCACCGGTTTGGGAGTTAACATCAAAATTACATTTCTCGGCCATATCGCATAGATCTCACTGTGAAAAGGCTTAAATGACTTTTTTAATTAAGTTTGATGATTGCGCTCAAAACAAAATTTCCTAGAACAAAATTTTCAAATGTAACTACTAGAATGTGATACAATACACTATTGGGTGAAGTTTGGTTGACTTCTGCGCAGCGGTTTGGGAGTTAACATCAAAATTACATTTCTCGGCCATATCGCATTGATCTCACTGTGAAAAGGCTTAAATGGCTTTTTTGACCTAAGTTTGAGGATTGCGCTCAAACAAAATGTCCTAGAACAAAATTTTCAAATGTAACTACTAGATTGTGATACAATACACTATTGGGTGAAGTTTGGTTGACTTCTGCGCAGCGGTTTGGGAGTTAACATCAAAATTACATTTCTCGGCCATATCGCATAGATCTCACTGTGAAAAGGCTTAAATGGCTTTTTTGACCTAAGTTTGAGGATTGCGCTCAAATCAAATGTCCTAGAACCAAATTTCCACATGTAACTACTAGATTTTGATACAATACACTAATGGGTGAAGTTTGGTTGACTTCTGCGCAGCGGTTTGGGAGTTAACATCAAAATTACATTTCTCGGCCATATCGCATAGATCTCACTGTGAAAAGGCTTAAATGACTTTTTTAATTAAGTTTGATGATTGCGTTCAAACAAAATGTCCTAGAACAAAATTTTCAAATGTAACTACTAGATTGTGATACAATACACTATTGGGTGAAGTTTGGTTGACTTCTGCGCAGCAGTTTGGGAGTTAACATCAAAATTACATTTCTCGGCCATATCGCATAGATCTCACTGTGAAAAGGCTTAAATGGCTTTTTTGACCTAAGTTTGAGGATTGCGCTCAAATCAAATGTCCTAGAACCAAATTTCCACATGTAACTACTAGATTGTGAAACAATATACTAATGGGGGAAGTTTGGTTGACTTCTGCGCAGCGGTTTGGGAGTTAACATCAAAATTACATTTCTCGGCCATATCGCATAGATCTCACTGTGAAAAGGCTTAAATGGCTTTTTTGACCTAAGTTTAATAATTGCGCTCAAACCAAATGTCCTAGAACGAAATTTTTAAATGTAACTACTAGAATGTGATACAATACACTATTGGGTGAAGTTTGGTTGACTTCTGCGCAGCGGTTTGGGAGTTAACATCAAAATTACATTTCTCGGCCATATCGCATTGATCTCACTGTGAAAAGGCTTAAATGGCTTTTTTGACCTAAGTTTGAGGATTGCGCTCAAATCAAATGTCCTAGAACCAAATTTCCACATGTAATTACTAGATTGTGATACAATACAATAATGGGTGAAGTTTGGTTGACTTCTGCGCAGCGGTTTGGGAGTTAACATCAAAATTACATTTCTCGGCCATATCGCATAGATCTCACTGTGAAAAGGCTTAAATGACTTTTTAAATTAAGTTTGATGATTGCGTTCAAACAAAATGTCCTAGAACAAAATTTTCAAATGTAACTACTAGATTGTGATACAATACACTATTGGGTGAAGTTTGGTTGACTTCTGCGCAGCGGTTTGGGAGTTAACATCAAAATTACATTTCTCGGCCATATCGCATAGATCTCACTGTGAAAAGGCTTAAATGGCTTTTTTGACCTAAGTTTGAGGATTGCGCTCAAACAAAATGTCCTAGAACAAAATTTTCAAATGTAACTACTAGATTGTGATACAATACACTATTGGGTGAAGTTTGGTTGACTTCTGCGCAGCGGTTTGGGAGTTAACATCAAAATTACATTTCTCGGCCATATCGCATAGATCTCACTGTGAAAAGGCTTAAATGGCTTTTTTGACCTAAGTTTGAGGATTGCGCTCAAATCAAATGTCCTAGAACCAAATTTTCACATGTAACTACTAGATTGTGATACAATACACTATTGGGTGAAGTTTGGTTGACTTCTGCGCACCGGTTTGGGAGTTAACATCAAAATTACATTTCTCGGCCATATCGCATAGATCTCACTGTGAAAAGGCTTAAATGACTTTTTTAATTAAGTTTGATGATTGCGCTCAAAACAAAATTTCCTAGAACAAAATTTTCAAATGTAACTACTAGAATGTGATACAATACACTATTGGGTGAAGTTTGGTTGACTTCTGCGCAGCGGTTTGGGAGTTAACATCAAAATTACATTTCTCGGCCATATCGCATTGATCTCACTGTGAAAAGGCTTAAATGGCTTTTTTGACCTAAGTTTGAGGATTGCGCTCAAACAAAATGTCCTAGAACAAAATTTTCAAATGTAACTACTAGATTGTGATACAATACACTATTGGGTGAAGTTTGGTTGACTTCTGCGCAGCGGTTTGGGAGTTAACATCAAAATTACATTTCTCGGCCATATCGCATAGATCTCACTGTGAAAAGGCTTAAATGGCTTTTTTGACCTAAGTTTAATAATTGCGCTCAAACCAAATGTCCTAGAACGAAATTTTTAAATGTAACTACTAGAATGTGATACAATACACTATTGGGTGAAGTTTGGTTGACTTCTGCGCAGCTGTTTGGGAGTTAACATCAAAATTACATTTCTCGGCCATATCGCATTGATCTCACTGTGAAAAGGCTTAAATGGCTTTTTTGACCTAAGTTTGAGGATTGCGCTCAAATCAAATGTCCTAGAACCAAATTTCCACATGTAACTACTAGATTGTGATACAATACACTAATGGGTGAAGTTTGGTTGACTTCTGCGCAGCGGTTTGGGAGTTAACATCAAAATTACATTTCTCGGCCATATCGCATAGATCTCACTGTGAAAAGGCTTAAATGGCTTTTTTGACCTAAGTTTAATAATTGCGCTCAAACCAAATGTCCTAGAACGAAATTTCCACATGTAACTACTAGATTGTGATACAATACACTAATGGGTGAAGTTTGGTTGACTTCTGCGCAGCGGTTTGGGAGTTAACATCAAAATTACATTTCTCGGCCATATCGCTTAGATCTCACTGTGAAAAGGCTTAAATGGCTTTTTTGACCTAAGTTTGAGGATTGCGCTCAAATCAAATGTCCTAGAACCAAATTTCCACATGTAACTACTAGATTGTGATACAATACACTAATGGGTGAAGTTTGGTTGACTTCTGCGCAGCGGTTTGGGAGTTAACATCAAAATTACATTTCTCGGCCATATCGCATAGATCTCACTGTGAAAAGGCTTAAATGACTTTTTTAATTAAGTTTGATGATTGCGTTCAAACAAAATGTCCTAGAACAAAATTTTCAAATGTAACTACTAGATTGTGATACAATACACTATTGGGTGAAGTTTGGTTGACTTCTGCGCAGCGGTTTGGGAGTTAACATCAAAATTACATTTCTCGGCCATATCGCATAGATCTCACTGTGAAAAGGCTTAAATGGCTTTTTTGACCTAAGTTTGAGGATTGCGCTCAAATCAAATGTCCTAGAACCAAATTTCCACATGTAACTACTAGATTGTGATACAATACACTAATGGGTGAAATTTGGTTGACTTCTGCGCAGCGGTTTGGGAGTTAACATCAAAATTACATTTCTCGGCCATATCGCATAGATCTCACTGTGAAAAGGCTTAAATGGCTTTTTTGACCTAAGTTTAATAATTGCGCTCAAACCAAATGTCCTAGAACGAAATTTTCAAATGTAACTACTAGAATGTGATACAATACACTATTGGGTGAAGTTTGGTTGACTTCTGCGCAGCGGTTTGGGAGTTAACATCAAAATTACATTTCTCGGCCATATCGCATAGATCTCACTGTGAAAAGGCTTAAATGGCTTTTTTGACCTAAGTTTGAGGATTGCGCTCAAATCAAATGTCCTAGAACCAAATTTCCACATGTAACTACTAGATTGTGATACAATACACTAATGGGTGAAGTTTGGTTGACTTCTGCGCAGCGGTTTGGGAGTTAACATCAAAATTACATTTCTCGGCCATATCGCATAGATCTCACTGTGAAAAGGCTTAAATGGCTTTTTTGACCTAAGTTTGAGGATTGCGCTCAAATCAAATGTCCAATAACCAAATTTCCACATGTAACTACTAGATTGTGATACAATACACTAATGGGTGAAGTTTGGTTGACTTCTGCGCAGCAGTTTTAGAGTTAACATCAAAATTACATTTCTCGGCCATATCGCATAGATCTCACTGTGAAAAGGCTTAAATGACTTTTTTAATTAAGTTTGATGATTGCGTTCAAACAAAATGTCCTAGAACAAAATTTTCAAATGTAACTACTAGATTGTGATACAATACACTATTGGGTGAAGTTTGGTTGACTTCTGCGCAGCGGTTTGGGAGTGAACATCAAAATTACATTTCTCGGCCATATCGCATAGATCTCACTGTGAAAAGGCTTAAATGGCTTTTTTGACCTAAGTTTGAGGATTGCGCTCAAATCAAATGTCCTATAACCTAATTTCCACATGTAACTACTAGATTGTGATACAATACACTAATGGGTGAAGTTTGGTTGACTTCTGCGCAGCGGTTTGGGAGTTAACATCAAAATTACATTTCTCGGCCATATCGCATAGATCTCACTGTGAAAAGGCTTAAATGACTTTTTTAATTAAGTTTGATGATTGCGTTCAAAAAAAATGTCCTAGAACAAAATTTTCAAATGTAACTACTAGATTGTGATACAATACACTATTGGGTGAAGTTTGGTTGACTTCTGCGCAGCGGTTTGGGAGTTAACATCAAAATTACATTTCTCGGCCATATCGCATAGATCTCACTGTGAAAAGGCTTAAATGGCTTTTTTGACCTAAGTTTGAGGATTGCGCTCAAATCAAATGTCCTAGAACCAAATTTCCACATGTAACTACTAGATTGTGATACAATACACTAATGGGTGAAGTTTGGTTGACTTCTGCGCAGCGGTTTGGGAGTTAACATCAAAATTACATTTCTCGGCCATATCGCATAGATCTCACTGTGAAAAGGCTTAAATGGCTTTTTTGACCTAAGTTTGAGGATTGCGCTCAAATCAAATGTCCTAGAACCAAATTTTCACATGTAACTACTAGATTGTGATACAATACACTATTGGGTGAAGTTTGGTTGACTTCTGCGCACCGGTTTGGGAGTTAACATCAAAATTACATTTCTCGGCCATATCGCATAGATCTCACTGTGAAAAGGCTTAAATGACTTTTTTAATTAAGTTTGATGATTGCGCTCAAAACAAAATTTCCTAGAACAAAATTTTCAAATGTAACTACTAGAATGTGATACAATACACTATTGGGTGAAGTTTGGTTGACTTCTGCGCAGCGGTTTGGGAGTTAACATCAAAATTACATTTCTCGGCCATATCGCATTGATCTCACTGTGAAAAGGCTTAAATGGCTTTTTTGACCTAAGTTTGAGGATTGCGCTCAAACAAAATGTCCTAGAACAAAATTTTCAAATGTAACTACTAGATTGTGATACAATACACTATTGGGTGAAGTTTGGTTGACTTCTGCGCAGCGGTTTGGGAGTTAACATCAAAATTACATTTCTCGGCCATATCGCATAGATCTCACTGTGAAAAGGCTTAAATGGCTTTTTTGACCTAAGTTTGAGGATTGCGCTCAAATCAAATGTCCTAGAACCAAATTTCCACATGTAACTACTAGATTTTGATACAATACACTAATGGGTGAAGTTTGGTTGACTTCTGCGCAGCGGTTTGGGAGTTAACATCAAAATTACATTTCTCGGCCATATCGCATAGATCTCACTGTGAAAAGGCTTAAATGACTTTTTTAATTAAGTTTGATGATTGCGTTCAAACAAAATGTCCTAGAACAAAATTTTCAAATGTAACTACTAGATTGTGATACAATACACTATTGGGTGAAGTTTGGTTGACTTCTGCGCAGCGGTTTGGGAGTTAACATCAAAATTACATTTCTCGGCCATATCGCATAGATCTCACTGTGAAAAGGCTTAAATGGCTTTTTTGACCTAAGTTTGAGGATTGCGCTCAAATCAAATGTCCTAGAACCAAATTTCCACATGTAACTACTAGATTGTGAAACAATATACTAATGGGGGAAGTTTGGTTGACTTCTGCGCAGCGGTTTGGGAGTTAACATCAAAATTACATTTCTCGGCCATATCGCATAGATCTCACTGTGAAAAGGCTTAAATGGCTTTTTTGACCTAAGTTTAATAATTGCGCTCAAACCAAATGTCCTAGAACGAAATTTTTAAATGTAACTACTAGAATGTGATACAATACACTATTGGGTGAAGTTTGGTTGACTTCTGCGCAGCGGTTTGGGAGTTAACATCAAAATTACATTTCTCGGCCATATCGCATTGATCTCACTGTGAAAAGGCTTAAATGGCTTTTTTGACCTAAGTTTGAGGATTGCGCTCAAATCAAATGTCCTAGAACCAAATTTCCACATGTAATTACTAGATTGTGATACAATACAATAATGGGTGAAGTTTGGTTGACTTCTGCGCAGCGGTTTGGGAGTTAACATCAAAATTACATTTCTCGGCCATATCGCATAGATCTCACTGTGAAAAGGCTTAAATGACTTTTTAAATTAAGTTTGATGATTGCGTTCAAACAAAATGTCCTAGAACAAAATTTTCAAATGTAACTACTAGATTGTGATACAATACACTATTGGGTGAAGTTTGGTTGACTTCTGCGCAGCGGTTTGGGAGTTAACATCAAAATTACATTTCTCGGCCATATCGCATAGATCTCACTGTGAAAAGGCTTAAATGGCTTTTTTGACCTAAGTTTGAGGATTGCGCTCAAACAAAATGTCCTAGAACAAAATTTTCAAATGTAACTACTAGATTGTGATACAATACACTATTGGGTGAAGTTTGGTTGACTTCTGCGCAGCGGTTTGGGAGTTAACATCAAAATTACATTTCTCGGCCATATCGCATAGATCTCACTGTGAAAAGGCTTAAATGGCTTTTTTGACCTAAGTTTGAGGATTGCGCTCAAATCAAATGTCCTAGAACCAAATTTTCACATGTAACTACTAGATTGTGATACAATACACTATTGGGTGAAGTTTGGTTGACTTCTGCGCACCGGTTTGGGAGTTAACATCAAAATTACATTTCTCGGCCATATCGCATAGATCTCACTGTGAAAAGGCTTAAATGACTTTTTTAATTAAGTTTGATGATTGCGCTCAAAACAAAATTTCCTAGAACAAAATTTTCAAATGTAACTACTAGAATGTGATACAATACACTATTGGGTGAAGTTTGGTTGACTTCTGCGCAGCGGTTTGGGAGTTAACATCAAAATTACATTTCTCGGCCATATCGCATTGATCTCACTGTGAAAAGGCTTAAATGGCTTTTTTGACCTAAGTTTGAGGATTGCGCTCAAACAAAATGTCCTAGAACAAAATTTTCAAATGTAACTACTAGATTGTGATACAATACACTATTGGGTGAAGTTTGGTTGACTTCTGCGCAGCGGTTTGGGAGTTAACATCAAAATTACATTTCTCGGCCATATCGCATAGATCTCACTGTGAAAAGGCTTAAATGGCTTTTTTGACCTAAGTTTGAGGATTGCGCTCAAATCAAATGTCCTAGAACCAAATTTCCACATGTAACTACTAGATTTTGATACAATACACTAATGGGTGAAGTTTGGTTGACTTCTGCGCAGCGGTTTGGGAGTTAACATCAAAATTACATTTCTCGGCCATATCGCATAGATCTCACTGTGAAAAGGCTTAAATGACTTTTTTAATTAAGTTTGATGATTGCGTTCAAACAAAATGTCCTAGAACAAAATTTTCAAATGTAACTACTAGATTGTGATACAATACACTATTGGGTGAAGTTTGGTTGACTTCTGCGCAGCAGTTTGGGAGTTAACATCAAAATTACATTTCTCGGCCATATCGCATAGATCTCACTGTGAAAAGGCTTAAATGGCTTTTTTGACCTAAGTTTGAGGATTGCGCTCAAATCAAATGTCCTAGAACCAAATTTCCACATGTAACTACTAGATTGTGAAACAATATACTAATGGGGGAAGTTTGGTTGACTTCTGCGCAGCGGTTTGGGAGTTAACATCAAAATTACATTTCTCGGCCATATCGCATAGATCTCACTGTGAAAAGGCTTAAATGGCTTTTTTGACCTAAGTTTAATAATTGCGCTCAAACCAAATGTCCTAGAACGAAATTTTTAAATGTAACTACTAGAATGTGATACAATACACTATTGGGTGAAGTTTGGTTGACTTCTGCGCAGCGGTTTGGGAGTTAACATCAAAATTACATTTCTCGGCCATATCGCATTGATCTCACTGTGAAAAGGCTTAAATGGCTTTTTTGACCTAAGTTTGAGGATTGCGCTCAAATCAAATGTCCTAGAACCAAATTTCCACATGTAATTACTAGATTGTGATACAATACAATAATGGGTGAAGTTTGGTTGACTTCTGCGCAGCGGTTTGGGAGTTAACATCAAAATTACATTTCTCGGCCATATCGCATAGATCTCACTGTGAAAAGGCTTAAATGACTTTTTTTAATTAAGTTTGAAGATTGCGCTCAAATCAAATGTCCTAGAACTAAATTTCCAAATGTAACTACTAGATTGTGATAAAATACACTATTGGGTAAAGTTTGGTTGACTTCTGCGCAGCGGTTTGGGAGTTAACATCAAAATTACATTTCTCGGCCATATCGCATAGATCTCACTGTGAAAAGGCTTAAATGGCTTTTTTGACCTAAGTTTGAGGATTGCGCTCAAATCAAATGTCCTATAACCAAATTTCCACATGTAACTACTAGATTGTGATACAATACACTAATGGGTGAAGTTTGGTTGACTTCTGCGCAGCGGTTTGGGAGTTAACATCAAAATTACATTTCTCGGCCATATCGCATAGATCTCACTGTGAAAAGGCTTAAATGACTTTTTAAATTAAGTTTGATGATTGCGTTCAAACAAAATGTCCTAGAACAAAATTTTCAAATGTAACTACTAGATTGTGATACAATACACTATTGGGTGAAGTTTGGTTGACTTCTGCGCAGCGGTTTGGGAGTTAACATCAAAATTACATTTCTCGGCCATATCGCATAGATCTCACTGTGAAAAGGCTTAAATGGCTTTTTTGACCTAAGTTTGAGGATTGCGCTCAAATCAAATGTCCTAGAACCAAATTTCCACATGTAACTACTAGATTGTGATACAATACACTAATGGGTGAAGTTTGGTTGACTTCTGCGCAGCGGTTTGGGAGTTAACATCAAAATTACATTTCTCGGCCATATCGCATAGATCTCACTGTGAAAAGGCTTAAATGGCTTTTTTGACCTAAGTTTAATAATTGCGCTCAAACCAAATGTCCTAGAACGAAATTTCCACATGTAACTACTAGATTGTGATACAATACACTAATGGGTGAAGTTTGGTTGACTTCTGCGCAGCGGTTTGGGAGTTAACATCAAAATTACATTTCTCGGCCATATCGCTTAGATCTCACTGTGAAAAGGCTTAAATGGCTTTTTTGACCTAAGTTTGAGGATTGCGCTCAAATCAAATGTCCTAGAACCAAATTTCCACATGTAACTACTAGATTGTGATACAATACACTAATGGGTGAAGTTTGGTTGACTTCTGCGCAGCGGTTTGGGAGTTAACATCAAAATTACATTTCTCGGCCATATCGCATAGATCTCACTGTGAAAAGGCTTAAATGACTTTTTTAATTAAGTTTGATGATTGCGTTCAAACAAAATGTCCTAGAACAAAATTTTCAAATGTAACTACTAGATTGTGATACAATACACTATTGGGTGAAGTTTGGTTGACTTCTGCGCAGCGGTTTGGGAGTTAACATCAAAATTACATTTCTCGGCCATATCGCATAGATCTCACTGTGAAAAGGCTTAAATGGCTTTTTTGACCTAAGTTTGAGGATTGCGCTCAAATCAAATGTCCTAGAACCAAATTTCCACATGTAACTACTAGATTGTGATACAATACACTAATGGGTGAAATTTGGTTGACTTCTGCGCAGCGGTTTGGGAGTTAACATCAAAATTACATTTCTCGGCCATATCGCATAGATCTCACTGTGAAAAGGCTTAAATGGCTTTTTTGACCTAAGTTTAATAATTGCGCTCAAACCAAATGTCCTAGAATGAAATTTTCAAATGTAACTACTAGAATGTGATACAATACACTATTGGGTGAAGTTTGGTTGACTTCTGCGCAGCGGTTTGGGAGTTAACATCAAAATTACATTTCTCGGCCATATCGCATAGATCTCACTGTGAAAAGGCTTAAATGGCTTTTTTGACCTAAGTTTGAGGATTGCGCTCAAATCAAATGTCCTAGAACCAAATTTCCACATGTAACTACTAGATTGTGATACAATACACTAATGGGTGAAGTTTGGTTGACTTCTGCGCAGCGGTTTGGGAGTTAACATCAAAATTACATTTCTCGGCCATATCGCATAGATCTCACTGTGAAAAGGCTTAAATGGCTTTTTTGACCTAAGTTTGAGGATTGCGCTCAAATCAAATGTCCAATAACCAAATTTCCACATGTAACTACTAGATTGTGATACAATACACTAATGGGTGAAGTTTGGTTGACTTCTGCGCAGCAGTTTTAGAGTTAACATCAAAATTACATTTCTCGGCCATATCGCATAGATCTCACTGTGAAAAGGCTTAAATGACTTTTTTAATTAAGTTTGATGATTGCGTTCAAACAAAATGTCCTAGAACAAAATTTTCAAATGTAACTACTAGATTGTGATACAATACACTATTGGGTGAAGTTTGGTTGACTTCTGCGCAGCGGTTTGGGAGTGAACATCAAAATTACATTTCTCGGCCATATCGCATAGATCTCACTGTGAAAAGGCTTAAATGGCTTTTTTGACCTAAGTTTGAGGATTGCGCTCAAATCAAATGTCCTATAACCAAATTTCCACATGTAACTACTAGATTGTGATACAATACACTAATGGGTGAAGTTTGGTTGACTTCTGCGCAGCGGTTTGGGAGTTAACATCAAAATTACATTTCTCGGCCATATCGCATAGATCTCACTGTGAAAAGGCTTAAATGACTTTTTTAATTAAGTTTGATGATTGCGTTCAAAAAAAATGTCCTAGAACAAAATTTTCAAATGTAACTACTAGATTGTGATACAATACACTATTGGGTGAAGTTTGGTTGACTTCTGCGCAGCGGTTTGGGAGTTAACATCAAAATTACATTTCTCGGCCATATCGCATAGATCTCACTGTGAAAAGGCTTAAATGGCTTTTTTGACCTAAGTTTGAGGATTGCGCTCAAATCAAATGTCCTAGAACCAAATTTCCACATGTAACTACTAGATTGTGATACATTACACTAATGGGTGAAGTTTGGTTGACTTCTGCGCAGCGGTTTGGGAGTTAACATCAAAATTACATTTCTCGGCCATATCGCATAGATCTCACTGTGAAAAGGCTTAAATGGCTTTTTTGACCTAAGTTTAATAATTGCGCTCAAACCAAATGTCCTAGAACGAAATTTTCAAATGTAACTACTAGAATGTGATACAATACACTATTGGGTGAAGTTTGGTTGACTTCTGCGCAGCGGTTTGGGAGTTAACATCAAAATTACATTTCTCGGCCATATCGCATTGATCTCACTGTGAAAAGGCTTAAATGGCTTTTTTGACCTAAGTTTGAGGATTGCGCTCAAACAAAATGTCCTAGAACAAAATTTTCAAATGTAACTACTAGATTGTGATACAATACACTATTGGGTGAAGTTTGGTTGACTTCTGCGCAGCGGTTTGGGAGTTAACATCAAAATTACATTTCTCGGCCATATCGCATAGATCTCACTGTGAAAAGGCTTAAATGGCTTTTTTGACCTAAGTTTGAGGATTGCGCTCAAATCAAATGTCCTAGAACCAAATTTCCACATGTAACTACTAGATTGTGATACAATACACTAATGGGTGAAGTTTGGTTGACTTCTGCGCAGCGGTTTGGGAGTTAACATCAAAATTACATTTCTCGGCCATATCGCATAGATCTCACTGTGAAAAGGCTTAAATGACTTTTTTAATTAAGTTTGATGATTGCGTTCAAACAAAATGTCCTAGAACAAAATTTTCAAATGTAACTACTAGATTGTGATACAATACACTATTGGGTGAAGTTTGGTTGACTTCTGCGCAGCGGTTTGGGAGTTAACATCAAAATTACATTTCTCGGCCATATCGCATAGATCTCACTGTGAAAAGGCTTAAATGACTTTTTTAATTAAGTTTAATGATTGCGCTCAAACCAAATGTCCTAGAACGAAATTTTCAAATGTAACTACTAGAATGTGATACAATACACTATTGGGTGAAGTTTAGTTGACTTCTGCGCAGCGGTTTGGGAGTTAACATCAAAATTACATTTCTCGGCCATATCGCATAGATCTCACTGTGAAAAGGCTTAAATGGCTTTTTTGACCTAAGTTTAATGATTGCGCTCAAACCAAATGTCCTAGAACGAAATTTTCAAATGTAACTACTAGAATGTGATACAATACACTATTGGGTGAAGTTTGGTTGACTTCTGCGCAGCGGTTTGGGAGTTAACATCAAAATTACATTTCTCGGCCATATCGCATAGATCTCACTGTGAAAAGGCTTAAATGGCTTTTTTGACCTAAGTTTGAGGATTGCGCTCAAACAAAATGTCCTAGAACAAAATTTTCAAATGTAACTACTAGATTGTGATACAATACACTATTGGGTGAAGTTTGGTTGACTTCTGCGCAGCGGTTTGGGAGTTAACATCAAAATTACATTTCTCGGCCATATCGCATAGATCTCACTGTGAAAAGGCTTAAATGACTTTTTTAATTAAGTTTGATGATTGCGCTCAAACAAAATGTCCTAGAACAAAATTTTCAAATATAACTACTAGAATGTGATACAATACACTATTGGGTGAAGTTTGGTTGACTTCTGCGCAGCGGTTTGGGAGTTAACATCAAAATTACATTTCTCGGCCATATCGCATAGATCTCACTGTGAAAAGGCTTAAATGACTTTTTTAATTAAGTTTGATGATTGCGTTCAAACAAAATGTCCTAGAACAAAATTTTCAAATGTAACTACTAGAATGTGATACAATACACTATTGGGTGAAGTTTGGTTGACTTCTGCGCAGCGGTTTGGGAGTTAACATCAAAATTACATTTCTCGGCCATATCGCATTGATCTCATTGTGAAAAGGCTTAAATGGCTTTTTTGACCTAAGTTTGAGGATTGCGCTCAAACAAAATGTCCTAGAACAAAATTTTCAAATGTAACTACTAGATTGTGATACAATACACTATTGGGTGAAGTTTGGTTGACTTCTGCGCAGCGGTTTGGGAGTTAACATCAAAATTACATTTCTCGGCCATATCGCATAGATCTCACTGTGAAAAGGCTTAAATGGCTTTTTTGACCTAAGTTTGAGGATTGCGCTCAAATCAAATGTCCTAGAACCAAATTTCCACATGTAACTACTAGATTGTGATACAATACACTAATGGGTGAAGTTTGGTTGACTTCTGCGCAGCGGTTTGGGAGTTAACATCAAAATTACATTTCTCGGCCATATCGCATAGATCTCACTGTGAAAAGGCATAAATGACTTTTTAAATTAAGTTTGATGATTGCGTTCAAACAAAATGTCCTAGAACAAAATTTTCAAATGTAACTACTAGATTGTGATACAATACACTATTGGGTGAAGTTTGGTTGACTTCTGCGCAGCGGTTTGGGAGTTAACATCAAAATTACATTTCTCGGCCATATCGCATAGATCTCACTGTGAAAATGCTTAAATGGCTTTTTTGACCTAAGTTTGAGGATTGCGCTCAAATCAAATGTCCTAGAACCAAATTTCCACATGTAACTACTAGATTGTGATACAATACACTAATGGGTGAAGTTTGGTTGACTTCTGCGCAGCGGTTTGGGAGTTAACATCAAAATTACATTTCTCGGCCATATCGCATAGATCTCACTGTGAAAAGGCTTAAATGGCTTTTTTGACCTAAGTTTAATAATTGCGCTCAAACCAAATGTCCTAGAACGAAATTTCCACATGTAACTACTAGATTGTGATACAATACACTAATGGGTGAAGTTTGGTTGACTTCTGCGCAGCGGTTTGGGAGTTAACATCAAAATTACATTTCTCGGCCATATCGCTTAGATCTCACTGTGAAAAGGCTTAAATGGCTTTTTTGACCTAAGTTTGAGGATTGCGCTCAAATCAAATGTCCTAGAACCAAATTTCCACATGTAACTACTAGATTGTGATACAATACACTAATGGGTGAAGTTTGGTTGACTTCTGCGCAGCGGTTTGGGAGTTAACATCAAAATTACATTTCTCGGCCATATCGCATAGATCTCACTGTGAAAAGGCTTAAATGGCTTTTTTGACCTAAGTTTGAGGATTGCGCTCAAATCAAATGTCCTAGAACCAAATTTCCACATGTAACTACTAGATTGTGATACAATACACTAATGGGTGAAGTTTGGTTGACTTCTGCGCAGCGGTTTGGGAGTTAACATCAAAATTACATTTCTCGGCCATATCGCATAGATCTCACTGTGAAAAGGCTTAAATGGCTTTTTTGACCTAAGTTTGAGGATTGCGCTCAAATCAAATGTCCTAGAACCAAATTTCCACATGTAACTACTAGATTGTGATACAATACACTAATGGGTGAAGTTTGGTTGACTTCTGCGCAGCGGTTTGGGAGTTAACATCAAAATTACATTTCTCGGCCATATCGCATAGATCTCACTGTGAAAAGGCTTAAATGACTTTTTTAATTAAGTTTGATGATTGCGTTCAAACAAAATGTCCTAGAACAAAATTTTCAAATGTAACTACTAGATTGTGATACAATACACTATTGGGTGAAGTTTGGTTGACTTCTGCGCAGCGGTTTGGGAGTTAACATCAAAATTACATTTCTCGGCCATATCGCATAGATCTCACTGTGAAAAGGCTTAAATGACTTTTTTAATTAAGTTTAATGATTGCGCTCAAACCAAATGTCCTAGAACGAAATTTTCAAATGTAACTACTAGAATGTGATACAATACACTATTGGGTGAAGTTTAGTTGACTTCTGCGCAGCGGTTTGGGAGTTAACATCAAAATTACATTTCTCGGCCATATCGCATAGATCTCACTGTGAAAAGGCTTAAATGGCTTTTTTGACCTAAGTTTAATGATTGCGCTCAAACCAAATGTCCTAGAACGAAATTTTCTAATGTAACTACTAGAATGTGATACAATACACTATTGGGTGAAGTTTGGTTGACTTCTGCGCAGCGGTTTGGGAGTTAACATCAAAATTACATTTCTCGGCCATATCGCATAGATCTCACTGTGAAAAGGCTTAAATGGCTTTTTTGACCTAAGTTTGAGGATTGCGCTCAAACAAAATGTCCTAGAACAAAATTTTCAAATGTAACTACTAGATTGTGATACAATACACTATTGGGTGAAGTTTGGTTGACTTCTGCGCAGCGGTTTGGGAGTTAACATCAAAATTACATTTCTCGGCCATATCGCATAGATCTCACTGTGAAAAGGCTTAAATGACTTTTTTAATTAAGTTTGATGATTGCGCTCAAACAAAATGTCCTAGAACAAAATTTTCAAATATAACTACTAGAATGTGATACAATACACTATTGGGTGAAGTTTGGTTGACTTCTGCGCAGCGGTTTGGGAGTTAACATCAAAATTACATTTCTCGGCCATATCGCATAGATCTCACTGTGAAAAGGCTTAAATGACTTTTTTAATTAAGTTTGATGATTGCGTTCAAACAAAATGTCCTAGAACAAAATTTTCAAATGTAACTACTAGAATGTGATACAATACACTATTGGGTGAAGTTTGGTTGACTTCTGCGCAGCGGTTTGGGAGTTAACATCAAAATTACATTTCTCGGCCATATCGCATTGATCTCATTGTGAAAAGGCTTAAATGGCTTTTTTGACCTAAGTTTGAGGATTGCGCTCAAACAAAATGTCCTAGAACAAAATTTTCAAATGTAACTACTAGATTGTGATACAATACACTATTGGGTGAAGTTTGGTTGACTTCTGCGCAGCGGTTTGGGAGTTAACATCAAAATTACATTTCTCGGCCATATCGCATAGATCTCACTGTGAAAAGGCTTAAATGGCTTTTTTGACCTAAGTTTGAGGATTGCGCTCAAATCAAATGTCCTAGAACCAAATTTCCACATGTAACTACTAGATTGTGATACAATACACTAATGGGTGAAGTTTGGTTGACTTCTGCGCAGCGGTTTGGGAGTTAACATCAAAATTACATTTCTCGGCCATATCGCATAGATCTCACTGTGAAAAGGCATAAATGACTTTTTAAATTAAGTTTGATGATTGCGTTCAAACAAAATGTCCTAGAACAAAATTTTCAAATGTAACTACTAGATTGTGATACAATACACTATTGGGTGAAGTTTGGTTGACTTCTGCGCAGCGGTTTGGGAGTTAACATCAAAATTACATTTCTCGGCCATATCGCATAGATCTCACTGTGAAAAGGCTTAAATGGCTTTTTTGACCTAAGTTTAATAATTGCGCTCAAACCAAATGTCCTAGAACGAAATTTCCACATGTAACTACTAGATTGTGATACAATACACTAATGGGTGAAGTTTGGTTGACTTCTGCGCAGCGGTTTGGGAGTTAACATCAAAATTACATTTCTCGGCCATATCGCTTAGATCTCACTGTGAAAAGGCTTAAATGGCTTTTTTGACCTAAGTTTGAGGATTGCGCTCAAATCAAATGTCCTAGAACCAAATTTCCACATGTAACTACTAGATTGTGATACAATACACTAATGGGTGAAGTTTGGTTGACTTCTGCGCAGCGGTTTCGGAGTTAACATCAAAATTACATTTCTCGGCCATATCGCATAGATCTCACTGTGAAAAGGCTTAAATGGCTTTTTTGACCTAAGTTTGAGGATTGCGCTCAAATCAAATGTCCTAGAACCAAATTTCCACATGTAACTACTAGATTGTGATACAATACACTAATGGGTGAAGTTTGGTTGACTTCTGCGCAGCGGTTTGGGAGTTAACATCAAAATTACATTTCTCGGCCATATCGCATAGATCTCACTGTGAAAAGGCTTAAATGACTTTTTAAATTAAGTTTGATGATTGCGCTCAAATCAAATGTCCTAGAACCAAATTTCCACATGTAACTACTAGATTGTGATACAATACACTAATGGGTGAAGTTTGGTTGACTTCTGCGCAGCGGTTTGGGAGTTAACATCAAAATTACATTTCTCGGCCATATCGCATAGATCTCACTGTGAAAAGGCTTAAATGACTTTTTAAATTAAGTTTGATGATTGCGTTCAAACAAAATGTCCTAGAACAAAATTTTCAAATGTAACTACTAGATTGTGATACAATACACTATTGGGTGAAGTTTGGTTGACTTCTGCGCAGCGGTTTGGGAGTTAACATCAAAATTACATTTCTCGGCCATATCGCATAGATCTCACTGTGAAAAGGCTTAAATGGCTTTTTTGACCTAAGTTTGAGGATTGCGCTCAAATCAAATGTCCTAGAACCAAATTTCCACATGTAACTACTAGATTGTGATACAATACACTAATGGGTGAAGTTTGGTTGACTTCTGCGCAGCGGTTTGGGAGTTAACATCAAAATTACATTTCTCGGCCATATCGCATAGATCTCACTGTGAAAAGGCATAAATGACTTTTTAAATTAAGTTTGATGATTGCGTTCAAACAAAATGTCCTAGAACAAAATTTTCAAATGTAACTACTAGATTGTGATACAATACACTATTGGGTGAAGTTTGGTTGACTTCTGCGCAGCGGTTTGGGAGTTAACATCAAAATTACATTTCTCGGCCATATCGCATAGATCTCACTGTGAAAAGGCTTAAATGGCTTTTTTGACCTAAGTTTGAGGATTGCGCTCAAATCAAATGTCCTAGAACCAAATTTCCACATGTAACTACTAGATTGTGATACAATACACTAATGGGTGAAGTTTGGTTGACTTCTGCGCAGCGGTTTGGGAGTTAACATCAAAATTACATTTCTCGGCCATATCGCATAGATCTCACTGTGAAAAGGCTTAAATGGCTTTTTTGACCTAAGTTTAATAATTGCGCTCAAACCAAATGTCCTAGAACGAAATTTCCACATGTAACTACTAGATTGTGATACAATACACTAATGGGTGAAGTTTGGTTGACTTCTGCGCAGCGGTTTGGGAGTTAACATCAAAATTACATTTCTCGGCCATATCGCTTAGATCTCACTGTGAAAAGGCTTAAATGGCTTTTTTGACCTAAGTTTGAGGATTGCGCTCAAATCAAATGTCCTAGAACCAAATTTCCACATGTAACTACTAGATTGTGATACAATACACTAATGGGTGAAGTTTGGTTGACTTCTGCGCAGCGGTTTCGGAGTTAACATCAAAATTACATTTCTCGGCCATATCGCTTAGATCTCACTGTGAAAAGGCTTAAATGGCTTTTTTGACCTAAGTTTGAGGATTGCGCTCAAATCAAATGTCCTAGAACCAAATTTCCACATGTAACTACTAGATTGTGATACAATACACTAATGGGTGAAGTTTGGTTGACTTCTGCGCAGCGGTTTCGGAGTTAACATCAAAATTACATTTCTCGGCCATATCGCATAGATCTCACTGTGAAAAGGCTTAAATGGCTTTTTTGACCTAAGTTTGAGGATTGCGCTCAAATCAAATGTCCTAGAACCAAATTTCCACATGTAACTACTAGATTGTGATACAATACACTAATGGGTGAAGTTTGGTTGACTTCTGCGCAGCGGTTTGGGAGTTAACATCAAAATTACATTTCTCGGCCATATCGCATAGATCTCACTGTGAAAAGGCTTAAATGACTTTTTAAATTAAGTTTGATGATTGCGCTCAAATAAAATGTCCTAGAACCAAATTTCCACATGTAACTACTAGATTGTGATACAATACACTAATGGGTGAAGTTTGGTTGACTTCTGCGCAGCGGTTTGGGAGTTAACATCAAAATTACATTTCTCGGCCATATCGCATAGATCTCACTGTGAAAAGGCTTAAATGACTTTTTAAATTAAGTTTGATGATTGCGTTCAAACAAAATGTCCTAGAACAAAATTTTCAAATGTAACTACTAGATTGTGATACAATACACTATTGGGTGAAGTTTGGTTGACTTCTGCGCAGCGGTTTGGGAGTTAACATCAAAATTACATTTCTCGGCCATATCGCATAGATCTCACTGTGAAAAGGCTTAAATGGCTTTTTTGACCTAAGTTTGAGGATTGCGCTCAAATCAAATGTCCTAGAACCAAATTTCCACATGTAACTACTAGATTGTGATACAATACACTAATGGGTGAAGTTTGGTTGACTTCTGCGCAGCGGTTTGGGAGTTAACATCAAAATTACATTTCTCGGCCATATCGCATAGATCTCACTGTGAAAAGGCTTAAATGGCTTTTTTGACCTAAGTTTAATAATTACGCTCAAACCAAATGTCCTAGAACGAAATTTCCACATGTAACTACTAGATTGTGATACAATACACTAATGGGTGAAGTTTGGTTGACTTCTGCGCAGCGGTTTGGGAGTTAACATCAAAATTACATTTCTCGGCCATATCGCTTAGATCTCACTGTGAAAAGGCTTAAATGGCTTTTTTGACCTAAGTTTGAGGATTGCGCTCAAATCAAATGTCCTAGAACCAAATTTCCACATGTAACTACTAGATTGTGATACAATACACTAATGGGTGAAGTTTGGTTGACTTCTGCGCAGCGGTTTGGGAGTTAACATCAAAATTACATTTCTCGGCCATATCGCATAGATCTCACTGTGAAAAGGCTTAAATGGCTTTTTTGACCTAAGTTTAATAATTGCGCTCAAACCAAATGTCCTAGAACGAAATTTTCAAATGTAACTACTAGAATGTGATACAATACACTATTGGGTGAAGTTTGGTTGACTTCTGCGCAGCGGTTTGGGAGTTAACATCAAAATTACATTTCTCGGCCATATCGCATAGATCTCACTGTGAAAAGGCTTAAATGGCTTTTTTGACCTAAGTTTGAGGATTGCGCTCAAATCAAATGTCCTAGAACCAAATTTCCACATGTAACTACTAGATTGTGATACAATACACTAATGGGTGAAGTTTGGTTGACGTCTGCGCAGCGGTTTGGGAGTTAACATCAAAATTACATTTCTCGGCCATATCGCATAGATCTCACTGTGAAAAGGCTTAAATGGCTTTTTTGACCTAAGTTTGAGGATTGCGCTCAAATCAAATGTCCAATAACCAAATTTCCACATGTAACTACTAGATTGTGATACAATACACTAATGGGTGAAGTTTGGTTGACTTCTGCGCAGCAGTTTTAGAGTTAACATCAAAATTACATTTCTCGGCCATATCGCATAGATCTCACTGTGAAAAGGCTTAAATGACTTTTTTAATTAAGTTTGATGATTGCGTTCAAACAAAATGTCCTAGAACAAAATTTTCAAATGTAACTACTAGATTGTGATACAATACACTATTGGGTGAAGTTTGGTTGACTTCTGCGCAGCGGTTTGGGAGTGAACATCAAAATTACATTTCTCGGCCATATCGCATAGATCTCACTCTGAAAAGGCTTAAATGGCTTTTTTGACCTAAGTTTAATAATTGCGCTCAAACCAAATGTCCTAGAACGAAATTTCCACATGTAACTACTACATTGTGATACAATACACTAATGGGTGAAGTTTGGTTGACTTCTGCGCAGCGGTTTGGGAGTTAACATCAAAATTACATTTCTCGGCCATATCGCATAGATCTCACTGTGAAAAGGCTTAAATGGCTTTTTTGACCTAAGTTTGAGGATTGCGCTCAAATCAAATGTCCTAGAACCAAATTTCCACATGTAACTACTAGATTGTGATACAATACACTAATGGGTGAAGTTTGGTTGACTTCTGCGCAGCGGTTTGGGAGTTAACATCAAAATTACATTTCTCGGCCATATCGCATAGATCTCACTGTGAAAAGGCTTAAATGGCTTTTTTGACCTAAGTTTAATAATTGCGCTCAAACCAAATGTCCTAGAACGAAATTTCCACATGTAACTACTACATTGTGATACAATACACTAATGGGTGAAGTTTGGTTGACTTCTGCGCAGCGGTTTGGGAGTTAACATCAAAATTACATTTCTCGGCCATATCGCATAGATCTCACTGTGAAAAGGCTTAAATGACTTTTTTAATTAAGTTTAATGATTGCGTTAAAAAAAAATGTCCTAGAACAAAATTTTCAAATGTAACTACTAGATTGTGATACAATACACTATTGGGTGAAGTTTGGTTGACTTCTGCGCAGCGGTTTGGGAGTTAACATCAAAATTACATTTCTCGGCCATATCGCATAGATCTCACTGTGAAAAGGCTTAAATGGCTTTTTTGACCTAAGTTTGAGGATAGCGCTCAAATCAAATGTCCTAGAACCAAATTTCCACATGTAACTACTAGATTGTGATACAATACACTAATGGGTGAAGTTTGGTTGACTTCTGCGCAGCGGTTTGGGAGTTAACATCAAAATTACATTTCTCGGCCATATCGCATAGATCTCACTGTGAAAAGGCTTAAATGGCTTTTTTGACCTAAGTTTAATAATTGCGCTCAAACCAAATGTCCTAGAACGAAATTTTCAAATGTAACTACTAGAATGTGATACAATACACTATTGGGTGAAGTTTGGTTGACTTCTGCGCAGCGGTTTGGGAGTTAACATCAAAATTACATTTCTCGGCCATATCGCATTGATCTCACTGTGAAAAGGCTTAAATGGCTTTTTTGACCTAAGTTTGAGGATTGCGCTCAAACAAAATGTCCTAGAACAAAATTTTCAAATGTAACTACTAGATTGTGATACAATACACTATTGGGTGAAGTTTGGTTGACTTCTGCGCAGCGGTTTGGGAGTTAACATCAAAATTACATTTCTCGGCCATATCGCATAGATCTCACTGTGAAAAGGCTTAAATGGCTTTTTTGACCTAAGTTTGAGGATTGCGCTCAAATCAAATGTCCTAGAACCAAATTTCCACATGTAACTACTAGATTGTGATACAATACACTAATGGGTGAAGTTTGGTTGACTTCTGCGCAGCGGTTTGGGAGTTAACATCAAAATTACATTTCTCGGCCATATCGCATAGATCTCACTGTGAAAAGGCTTAAATGACTTTTTTAATTAAGTTTGATGATTGCGTTCAAACAAAATGTCCTAGAACGAAATTTTAAAATGTAACTACTAGAATGTGATACAATACACTATTGGGTGAAGTTTGGTTGACTTCTGCGCAGCGGTTTGGGAGTTAACATCAAAATTACATTTCTCGGCCATATCGCATAGATCTCACTGTGAAAAGGCTTAAATGGCTTTTTTGACCTAAGTTTAATAATTGCGCTCAAACCAAATGTCCTAGAACGAAATTTCCACATGTAACTACTACATTGTGATACAATACACTAATGGGTGAAGTTTGGTTGACTTCTGCGCAGCGGTTTGGGAGTTAACATCAAAATTACATTTCTCGGCCATATCGCTTAGATCTCACTGTGAAAAGGCTTAAATGGCTTTTTTGACCTAAGTTTGAGGATTGCGCTCAAATCAAATGTCCTAGAACCAAATTTCCACATGTAACTACTAGATTGTGATACAATACACTAATGGGTGAAGTTTGGTTGACTTCTGCGCAGCGGTTTGGGAGTTAACATCAAAATTACATTTCTCGGCCATATCGCATAGATCTCACTGTGAAAAGGCTTAAATGGCTTTTTTGACCTAAGTTTGAGGATTGCGCTCAAATCAAATGTCCTAGAACCAAATTTCCACATGTAACTACTAGATTGTGATACAATACACTAATGGGTGAAGTTTGGTTGACTTCTGCGCAGCGGTTTGGGAGTTAACATCAAAATTACATTTCTCGGCCATATCGCATAGATCTCACTGTGAAAAGGCTTAAATGGCTTTTTTGACCTAAGTTTAATAATTGCGCTCAAACCAAATGTCCTAGAACGAAATTTTCAAATGTAACTACTAGAATGTGATACAATACACTATTGGGTGAAGTTTGGTTGACTTCTGCGCAGCGGTTTGGGAGTTAACATCAAAATTACATTTCTCGGCCATATCGCATAGATCTCACTGTGAAAAGGCTTAAATGGCTTTTTTGACCTAAGTTTGAGGATTGCGCTCAAATCAAATGTCCTAGAACCAAATTTCCACATGTAACTACTAGATTGTGATACAATACACTAATGGGTGAAGTTTGGTTGACTTCTGCGCAGCGGTTTGGGAGTTAACATCAAAATTACATTTCTCGGCCATATCGCATAGATCTCACTGTGAAAAGGCTTAAATGGCTTTTTTGACCTAAGTTTGAGGATTGCGCTCAAATCAAATGTCCAATAACCAAATTTCCACATGTAACTACTAGATTGTGATACAATACACTAATGGGTGAAATTTGGTTGACTTCTGCGCAGCGGTTTGGGAGTTAACATCAAAATTACATTTCTCGGCCATATCGCATAGATCTCACTGTGAAAAGGCTTAAATGGCTTTTTTGACCTAAGTTTAATAATTGCGCTCAAACCAAATGTCCTAGAACGAAATTTTCAAATGTAACTACTAGAATGTGATACAATACACTATTGGGTGAAGTTTGGTTGACTTCTGCGCAGCGGTTTGGGAGTTAACATCAAAATTACATTTCTCGGCCATATCGCATAGATCTCACTGTGAAAAGGCTTAAATGGCTTTTTTGACCTAAGTTTGAGGATTGCGCTCAAATCAAATGTCCTAGAACCAAATTTCCACATGTAACTACTAGATTGTGATACAATACACTAATGGGTGAAGTTTGGTTGACGTCTGAGCAGCGGTTTGGGAGTTAACATCAAAATTACATTTCTCGGCCATATCGCATAGATCTCACTGTGAAAAGGCTTAAATGGCTTTTTTGACCTAAGTTTGAGGATTGCGCTCAAATCAAATGTCCAATAACCAAATTTCCACATGTAACTACTAGATTGTGATACAATACACTAATGGGTGAAGTTTGGTTGACTTCTGCGCAGCAGTTTTAGAGTTAACATCAAAATTACATTTCTCGGCCATATCGCATAGATCTCACTGTGAAAAGGCTTAAATGACTTTTTTAATTAAGTTTGATGATTGCGTTCAAACAAAATGTCCTAGAACAAAATTTTCAAATGTAACTACTAGATTGTGATACAATACACTATTGGGTGAAGTTTGGTTGACTTCTGCGCAGCGGTTTGGGAGTGAACATCAAAATTACATTTCTCGGCCATATCGCATAGATCTCACTCTGAAAAGGCTTAAATGGCTTTTTTGACCTAAGTTTAATAATTGCGCTCAAACCAAATGTCCTAGAACGAAATTTCCACATGTAACTACTACATTGTGATACAATACACTAATGGGTGAAGTTTGGTTGACTTCTGCGCAGCGGTTTGGGAGTTAACATCAAAATTACATTTCTCGGCCATATCGCATAGATCTCACTGTGAAAAGGCTTAAATGGCTTTTTTGACCTAAGTTTGAGGATTGCGCTCAAATCAAATGTCCTAGAACCAAATTTCCACATGTAACTACTAGATTGTGATACAATACACTAATGGGTGAAGTTTGGTTGACTTCTGCGCAGCGGTTTGGGAGTTAACATCAAAATTACATTTCTCGGCCATATCGCATAGATCTCACTGTGAAAAGGCTTAAATGGCTTTTTTGACCTAAGTTTAATAATTGCGCTCAAACCAAATGTCCTAGAACGAAATTTCCACATGTAACTACTACATTGTGATACAATACACTAATGGGTGAAGTTTGGTTGACTTCTGCGCAGCGGTTTGGGAGTTAACATCAAAATTACATTTCTCGGCCATATCGCATAGATCTCACTGTGAAAAGGCTTAAATGACTTTTTTAATTAAGTTTAATGATTGCGTTCAAAAAAAATGTCCTAGAACAAAATTTTCAAATGTAACTACTAGATTGTGATACAATACACTATTGGGTGAAGTTTGGTTGACTTCTGCGCAGCGGTTTGGGAGTTAACATCAAAATTACATTTCTCGGCCATATCGCATAGATCTCACTGTGAAAAGGCTTAAATGGCTTTTTTGACCTAAGTTTGAGGATAGCGCTCAAATCAAATGTCCTAGAACCAAATTTCCACATGTAACTACTAGATTGTGATACAATACACTAATGGGTGAAGTTTGGTTGACTTCTGCGCAGCGGTTTGGGAGTTAACATCAAAATTACATTTCTCGGCCATATCGCATAGATCTCACTGTGAAAAGGCTTAAATGGCTTTTTTGACCTAAGTTTAATAATTGCGCTCAAACCAAATGTCCTAGAACGAAATTTTCAAATGTAACTACTAGAATGTGATACAATACACTATTGGGTGAAGTTTGGTTGACTTCTGCGCAGCGGTTTGGGAGTTAACATCAAAATTACATTTCTCGGCCATATCGCATTGATCTCACTGTGAAAAGGCTTAAATGGCTTTTTTGACCTAAGTTTGAGGATTGCGCTCAAACAAAATGTCCTAGAACAAAATTTTCAAATGTAACTACTAGATTGTGATACAATACACTATTGGGTGAAGTTTGGTTGACTTCTGCGCAGCGGTTTGGGAGTTAACATCAAAATTACATTTCTCGGCCATATCGCATAGATCTCACTGTGAAAAGGCTTAAATGGCTTTTTTGACCTAAGTTTGAGGATTGCGCTCAAATCAAATGTCCTAGAACCAAATTTCCACATGTAACTACTAGATTGTGATACAATACACTAATGGGTGAAGTTTGGTTGACTTCTGCGCAGCGGTTTGGGAGTTAACATCAAAATTACATTTCTCGGCCATATCGCATAGATCTCACTGTGAAAAGGCTTAAATGACTTTTTTAATTAAGTTTGATGATTGCGTTCAAACAAAATGTCCTAGAACGAAATTTTAAAATGTAACTACTAGAATGTGATACAATACACTATGGGTGAAGTTTGGTTGACTTCTGCGCAGCGGTTTGGGAGTTAACATCAAAATTACATTTCTCGGCCATATCGCATAGATCTCACTGTGAAAAGGCTTAAATGGCTTTTTTGACCTAAGTTTGAGGATTGCGCTCAAATCAAATGTCCTAGAACCAAATTTCCACATGTAACTACTAGATTGTGATACAATACACTAATGGGTGAAGTTTGGTTGACTTCTGCGCAGCGGTTTGGGAGTTAACATCAAAATTACATTTCTCGGCCATATCGCATAGATCTCACTGTGAAAAGGCTTAAATGGCTTTTTTGACCTAAGTTTAATAATTGCGCTCAAACCAAATGTCCTAGAACGAAATTTCCACATGTAACTACTACATTGTGATACAATACACTAATGGGTGAAGTTTGGTTGACTTCTGCGCAGCGGTTTGGGAGTTAACATCAAAATTACATTTCTCGGCCATATCGCTTAGATCTCACTGTGAAAAGGCTTAAATGGCTTTTTTGACCTAAGTTTGAGGATTGCGCTCAAATCAAATGTCCTAGAACCAAATTTCCACATGTAACTACTAGATTGTGATACAATACACTAATGGGTGAAGTTTGGTTGACTTCTGCGCAGCGGTTTGGGAGTTAACATCAAAATTACATTTCTCGGCCATATCGCATAGATCTCACTGTGAAAAGGCTTAAATGGCTTTTTTGACCTAAGTTTGAGGATTGCGCTCAAATCAAATGTCCTAGAACCAAATTTCCACATGTAACTACTAGATTGTGATACAATACACTAATGGGTGAAGTTTGGTTGACTTCTGCGCAGCGGTTTGGGAGTTAACATCAAAATTACATTTCTCGGCCATATCGCATAGATCTCACTGTGAAAAGGCTTAAATGGCTTTTTTGACCTAAGTTTGAGGATTGCGCTCAAATCAAATGTCCTAGAACCAAATTTCCACATGTAACTACTAGATTGTGATACAATACACTAATGGGTGAAGTTTGGTTGACTTCTGCGCAGCGGTTTGGGAGTTAACATCAAAATTACATTTCTCGGCCATATCGCATAGATCTCACTGTGAAAAGGCTTAAATGGCTTTTTTGACCTAAGTTTGAGGATTGCGCTCAAATCAAATGTCCAATAACCAAATTTCCACATGTAACTACTAGATTGTGATACAATACACTAATGGGTGAAGTTTGGTTGACTTCTGCGCAGCAGTTTTAGAGTTAACATCAAAATTACATTTCTCGGCCATATCGCATAGATCTCACTGTGAAAAGGCTTAAATGGCTTTTTTGACCTAAGTTTAATAATTGCGCTCAAACCAAATGTCCTAGAACAAAATTTTCAAATGTAACTACTAGATTGTGATACAATACACTATTGGGTGAAGTTTGGTTGACTTCTGCGCAGCGGTTTGGGAGTGAACATCAAAATTACATTTCTCGGCCATATCGCATAGATCTCACTGTGAAAAGGCTTAAATGGCTTTTTTGACCTAAGTTTGAGGATTGCGCTCAAATCAAATGTCCTATAACCAAATTTCCACATGTAACTACTAGATTGTGATACAATACACTAATGGGTGAAGTTTGGTTGACTTCTGCGCAGCGGTTTGGGAGTTAACATCAAAATTACATTTCTCGGCCATATCGCATAGATCTCACTGTGAAAAGGCTTAAATGACTTTTTTAATTAAGTTTGATGATTGCGTTCAAACAAAATGTCCTAGAACAAAATTTTCAAATGTAACTACTAGATTGTGATACAATACACTATTGGGTGAAGTTTGGTTGACTTCTGCGCAGCGGTTTGGGAGTTAACATCAAAATTACATTTCTCGGCCATATCGCATAGATCTCACTGTGAAAAGGCTTAAATGGCTTTTTTGACCTAAGTTTGAGGATTGCACTCAAATCAAATGTCCTAGAACCAAATTTCCACATGTAACTACTAGATTGTGATACAATACACTAATGGGTGAAGTTTGGTTGACTTCTGCGCAGCGGTTTGGGAGTTAACATCAAAATTACATTTCTCGGCCATATCGCATAGATCTCACTGTGAAAAGGCTTAAATGGCTTTTTTGACCTAAGTTTAATAATTGCGCTCAAACCAAATGTCCTAGAACGAAATTTTCAAATGTAACTACTAGAATGTGATACAATACACTATTGGGTGAAGTTTGGTTGACTTCTGCGCAGCGGTTTGGGAGTTAACATCAAAATTACATTTCTCGGCCATATCGCATTGATCTCACTGTGAAAAGGCTTAAATGGCTTTTTTGACCTAAGTTTGAGGATTGCGCTCAAACAAAATGTCCTAGAACAAAATTTTCAAAAGTAACTACTAGATTGTGATACAATACACTATTGGGTGAAGTTTGGTTGACTTCTGCGCAGCGGTTTGGGAGTTAACATCAAAATTACATTTCTCGGCCATATCGCATAGATCTCACTGTGAAAAGGCTTAAATGGCTTTTTTGACCTAAGTTTGAGGATTGCGCTCAAATCAAATGTCCTAGAACCAAATTTCCACATGTAACTACTAGATTGTGATACAATACACTAATGGGTGAAGTTTGGTTGACTTCTGCGCAGCGGTTTGGGAGTTAACATCAAAATTACATTTCTCGGCCATATCGCATAGATCTCACTGTGAAAAGGCTTAAATGACTTTTTTAATTAAGTTTGATGATTGCGTTCAAACAAAATGTCCTAGAACGAAATTTTAAAATGTAACTACTAGAATGTGATACAATACACTATTGGGTGAAGTTTGGTTGACTTCTGCGCAGCGGTTTGGGAGTTAACATCAAAATTACATTTCTCGGCCATATCGCATAGATCTCACTGTGAAAAGGCTTAAATGGCTTTTTTGACCTAAGTTTGAGGATTGCGCTCAAATCAAATGTCCTAGAACCAAATTTCCACATGTAACTACTAGATTGTGATACAATACACTAATGGGTGAAGTTTGGTTGACTTCTGCGCAGCGGTTTGGGAGTTAACATCAAAATTACATTTCTCGGCCATATCGCATAGATCTCACTGTGAAAAGGCTTAAATGGCTTTTTTGACCTAAGTTTAATAATTGCGCTCAAACCAAATGTCCTAGAACGAAATTTCCACAAGTAACTACTACATTGTGATACAATACACTAATGGGTGAAGTTTGGTTGACTTCTGCGCAGCGGTTTGGGAGTTAACATCAAAATTACATTTCTCGGCCATATCGCATAGATCTCACTGTGAAAAGGCTTAAATGGCTTTTTTGACCTAAGTTTGAGGATTGCGCTCAAATCAAATGTCCTAGAACCAAATTTCCACATGTAACTACTAGATTGTGATACAATACACTAATGGGTGAAGTTTGGTTGACTTCTGCGCAGCGGTTTGGGAGTTAACATCAAAATTACATTTCTCGGCCATATCGCATAGATCTCACTGTGAAAAGGCTTAAATGGCTTTTTTGACCTAAGTTTAATAATTGCGCTCAAACCAAATGTCCTAGAACGAAATTTCCACATGTAACTACTACATTGTGATACAATACACTAATGGGTGAAGTTTGGTTGACTTCTGCGCAGCGGTTTGGGAGTTAACATCAAAATTACATTTCTCGGCCATATCGCATAGAACTCACTGTGAAAAGGCTTAAATGACTTTTTTAATTAAGTTTAATGATTGCGTTCAAAAAAAATGTCCTAGAACATAATTTTCAAATGTAACTACTAGATTGTGATACAATACACTATTGGGTGAAGTTTGGTTGACTTCTGCGCAGTGGTTTGGGAGTTAACATCAAAATTACATTTCTCGGCCATATCGCATAGATCTCACTGTGAAAAGGCTTAAATGGCTTTTTTGACCTAAGTTTGAGGATTGCGCTCAAATCAAATGTCCTAGAACCAAATTTCCACATGTAACTACTAGATTGTGATACAATACACTAATGGGTGAAGTTTGGTTGACTTCTGCGCAGCGGTTTGGGAGTTAACATCAAAATTACATTTCTCGGCCATATCGCATAGATCTCACTGTGAAAAGGCTTAAATGGCTTTTTTGACCTAAGTTTAATAATTGCGCTCAAACCAAATGTCCTAGAACGAAATTTTCAAATGTAACTACTAGAATGTGATACAATACACTATTGGGTGAAGTTTGGTTGACTTCTGCGCAGCGGTTTGGGAGTTAACATCAAAATTACATTTCTCGGCCATATCGCATTGATCTCACTGTGAAAAGGCTTAAATGGCTTTTTTGACCTAAGTTTGAGGATTGCGCTCAAACAAAATGTCCAAGAACAAAATTTTCAAATGTAACTACTAGATTGTGATACAATACACTATTGGGTGAAGTTTGGTTGACTTCTGCGCAGCGGTTTGGGAGTTAACATCAAAATTACATTTCTCGGCCATATCGCATAGATCTCACTGTGAAAAGGCTTAAATGGCTTTTTTGACCTAAGTTTGAGGATTGCGCTCAAATCAAATGTCCTAGAACCAAATTTCCACATGTAACTACTAGATTGTGATACAATACACTAATGGGTGAAGTTTGGTTGACTTCTGCGCAGCGGTTTGGGAGTTAACATCAAAATTACATTTCTCGGCCATATCGCATAGATCTCACTGTGAAAAGGCTTAAATGGCTTTTTTGACCTAAGTTTGAGGATTGCGCTCAAATCAAATGTCCTAGAACCAAATTTCCACATGTAACTACTAGATTGTGATACAATACACTAATGGGTGAAGTTTGGTTGACTTCTGCGCAGCGGTTTGGGAGTTAACATCAAAATTACATTTCTCGGCCATATCGCATAGATCTCACTGTGAAAAGGCTTAAATGGCTTTTTTGACCTAAGTTTAATAATTGCGCTCAAACCAAATGTCCTAGAACGAAATTTTCAAATGTAACTACTAGAATGTGATACAATACACTATTGGGTGAAGTTTGGTTGACTTCTGCGCAGCGGTTTGGGAGTTAACATCAAAATTACATTTCTCGGCCATATCGCATAGATCTCACTGTGAAAAGGCTTAAATGGCTTTTTTGACCTAAGTTTGAGGATTGCGCTCAAATCAAATGTCCTAGAACCAAATTTCCACATGTAACTACTAGATTGTGATACAATACACTAATGGGTGAAGTTTGGTTGACTTCTGCGCAGCGGTTTGGGAGTTAACATCAAAATTACATTTCTCGGCCATATCGCATAGATCTCACTGTGAAAAGGCTTAAATGGCTTTTTTGACCTAAGTTTAATAATTGCGCTCAAACCAAATGTCCTAGAACGAAATTTTCAAATGTAACTACTAGAATGTGATACAATACACTATTGGGTGAAGTTTGGTTGACTTCTGCGCAGCGGTTTGGGAGTTAACATCAAAATTACATTTCTCGGCCATATCGCATAGATCTCACTGTGAAAAGGCTTAAATGGCTTTTTTGACCTAAGTTTAATAATTGCGCTCAAACCAAATGTCCTAGAACGAAATTTTCAAATGTAACTACTAGAATGTGATACAATACACTATTGGTTGAAGTTTGGTTGACTTCTGCGCAGCGGTTTGGGAGTTAACATCAAAATTACATTTCTCGGCCATATCGCATAGATCTCACTGTGAAAAGGCTTAAATGGCTTTTTTGACCTAAGTTTGAGGATTGCGCTCAAATCAAATGTCCTAGAACCAAATTTCCACATGTAACTACTAGATTGTGATACAATACACTAATGGGTGAAGTTTGGTTGACTTCTGCGCAGCGGTTTGGGAGTTAACATCAAAATTACATTTCTCGGCCATATCGCATAGATCTCACTGTGAAAAGGCTTAAATGGCTTTTTTGACCTAAGTTTGAGGATTGCGCTCAAATCAAATGTCCAATAACCAAATTTCCACATGTAACTACTAGATTGTGATACAATACACTAATGGGTGAAGTTTGGTTGACTTCTGCGCAGCAGTTTTAGAGTTAACATCAAAATTACATTTCTCGGCCATATCGCATAGATCTCACTGTGAAAAGGCTTAAATGACTTTTTTAATTAAGTTTGATGATTGCGTTCAAACAAAATGTCCTAGAACAAAATTTTCAAATGTAACTACTAGATTGTGATACAATACACTATTGGGTGAAGTTTGGTTGACTTCTGCGCAGCGGTTTGGGAGTGAACATCAAAATTACATTTCTCGGCCATATCGCATAGATCTCACTGTGAAAAGGCTTAAATGGCTTTTTTGACCTAAGTTTGAGGATTGCGCTCAAATCAAATGTCCTATAACCAAATTTCCACATGTAACTACTAGATTGTGATACAATACACTAATGGGTGAAGTTTGGTTGACTTCTGCGCAGCGGTTTGGGAGTTAACATCAAAATTACATTTCTCGGCCATATCGCATAGATCTCACTGTGAAAAGGCTTAAATGACTTTTTTAATTGTTTGATGATTGCGTTCAAAAAAAATGTCCTAGAACAAAATTTTCAAATGTAACTACTAGATTGTGATACAATACACTATTGGGTGAAGTTTGGTTGATTTCTGCGCAGCGGTTTGGGAGTTAACATCAAAATTACATTTCTCGGCCATATCGCATAGATCTCACTGTGAAAAGGCTTAAATGGCTTTTTTGACCTAAGTTTGAGGATTGCGCTCAAATCAAATGTCCTAGAACCAAATTTCCACATGTAACTACTAGATTGTGATACAATACACTAATGGGTGAAGTTTGGTTGACTTCTGCGCAGCGGTTTGGGAGTTAACATCAAAATTACATTTCTCGGCCATATCGCATAGATCTCACTGTGAAAAGGCTTAAATGGCTTTTTTGACCTAAGTTTAATAATTGCGCTCAAACCAAATGTCCTAGAACGAAATTTTCAAATGTAACTACTAGAATGTGATACAATACACTATTGGGTGAAGTTTGGTTGACTTCTGCGCAGCGGTTTGGGAGTTAACATCAAAATTACATTTCTCGGCCATATCGCATTGATCTCACTGTGAAAAGGCTTAAATGGCTTTTTTGACCTAAGTTTGAGGATTGCGCTCAAACAAAATGTCCTAGAACAAAATTTTCAAATGTAACTACTAGATTGTGATACAATACACTATTGGGTGAAGTTTGGTTGACTTCTGCGCAGCGGTTTGGGAGTTAACATCAAAATTACATTTCTCGGCCATATCGCATAGATCTCACTGTGAAAAGGCTTAAATGGCTTTTTTGACCTAAGTTTGAGGATTGCGCTCAAATCAAATGTCCTAGAACCAAATTTCCACATGTAACTACTAGATTGTGATACAATACACTAATGGGTGAAGTTTGGTTGACTTCTGCGCAGCGGTTTGGGAGTTAACATCAAAATTACATTTCTCGGCCATATCGCATAGATCTCACTGTGAAAAGGCTTAAATGACTTTTTTAATTAAGTTTGATGATTGCGTTCAAACAAAATGTCCTAGAACAAAATTTTCAAATGTAACTACTAGATTGTGATACAATACACTATTGGGTGAAGTTTGGTTGACTTCTGCGCAGCGGTTTGGGAGTTAACATCAAAATTACATTTCTCGGCCATATCGCATAGATCTCACTGTGAAAAGGCTTAAATGACTTTTTTAATTAAGTTTAATGATTGCGCTCAAACCAAATGTCCTAGAACGAAATTTTCAAATGTAACTACTAGAATGTGATACAATACACTATTGGGTGAAGTTTAGTTGACTTCTGCGCAGCGGTTTGGGAGTTAACATCAAAATTACATTTCTCGGCCATATCGCATAGATCTCACTGTGAAAAGGCTTAAATGGCTTTTTTGACCTAAGTTTGAGGATTGCGCTCAAATCAAATGTCCAATAACCAAATTTCCACATGTAACTACTAGATTGTGATACAATACACTAATGGGTGAAGTTTGGTTGACTTCTGCGCAGCAGTTTTAGAGTTAACATCAAAATTACATTTCTCGGCCATATCGCATAGATCTCACTGTGAAAAGGCTTAAATGACTTTTTTAATTAAGTTTGATGATTGCGTTCAAACAAAATGTCCTAGAACAAAATTTTCAAATGTAACTACTAGATTGTGATACAATACACTATTGGGTGAAGTTTGGTTGACTTCTGCGCAGCGGTTTGGGAGTGAACATCAAAATTACATTTCTCGGCCATATCGCATAGATCTCACTGTGAAAAGGCTTAAATGGCTTTTTTGACCTAAGTTTGAGGATTGCGCTCAAATCAAATGTCCTATAACCAAATTTCCACATGTAACTACTAGATTGTGATACAATACACTAATGGGTGAAGTTTGGTTGACTTCTGCGCAGCGGTTTGGGAGTTAACATCAAAATTACATTTCTCGGCCATATCGCATAGATCTCACTGTGAAAAGGCTTAAATGACTTTTTTAATTAAGTTTGATGATTGCGTTCAAAAAAAATGTCCTAGAACAAAATTTTCAAATGTAACTACTAGATTGTGATACAATACACTATTGGGTGAAGTTTGGTTGATTTCTGCGCAGCGGTTTGGGAGTTAACATCAAAATTACATTTCTCGGCCATATCGCATAGATCTCACTGTGAAAAGGCTTAAATGGCTTTTTTGACCTAAGTTTGAGGATTGCGCTCAAATCAAATGTCCTAGAACCAAATTTCCACATGTAACTACTAGATTGTGATACAATACACTAATGGGTGAAGTTTGGTTGACTTCTGCGCAGCGGTTTGGGAGTTAACATCAAAATTACATTTCTCGGCCATATCGCATAGATCTCACTGTGAAAAGGCTTAAATGGCTTTTTTGACCTATGTTTAATAATTGCGCTCAAACCAAATGTCCTAGAACGAAATTTTCAAATGTAACTACTAGAATGTGATACAATACACTATTGGGTGAAGTTTGGTTGACTTCTGCGCAGCGGTTTGGGAGTTAACATCAAAATTACATTTCTCGGCCATATCGCATTGATCTCACTGTGAAAAGGCTTAAATGGCTTTTTTGACCTAAGTTTGAGGATTGCGCTCAAACAAAATGTCCTAGAACAAAATTTTCAAATGTAACTACTAGATTGTGATACAATACACTATTGGGTGAAGTTTGGTTGACTTCTGCGCAGCGGTTTGGGAGTTAACATCAAAATTACATTTCTCGGCCATATCGCATAGATCTCACTGTGAAAAGGCTTAAATGGCTTTTTTGACCTAAGTTTGAGGATTGCGCTCAAATCAAATGTCCTAGAACCAAATTTCCACATGTAACTACTAGATTGTGATACAATACACAAATGGGTGAAGTTTGGTTGACTTCTGCGCAGCGGTTTGGGAGTTAACATCAAAATTACATTTCTCGGCCATATCGCATAGATCTCACTGTGAAAAGGCTTAAATGACTTTTTTAATTAAGTTTGATGATTGCGTTCAAACAAAATGTCCTAGAACAAAATTTTCAAATGTAACTACTAGATTGTGATACAATACACTATTGGGTGAAGTTTGGTTGACTTCTGCGCAGCGGTTTGGGAGTTAACATCAAAATTACATTTCTCGGCCATATCGCATAGATCTCACTGTGAAAAGGCTTAAATGACTTTTTTAATTAAGTTTAATGATTGCGCTCAAACCAAATGTCCTAGAACGAAATTTTCAAATGTAACTACTAGAATGTGATACAATACACTATTGGGTGAAGTTTAGTTGACTTCTGCGCAGCGGTTTGGGAGTTAACATCAAAATTACATTTCTCGGCCATATCGCATAGATCTCACTGTGAAAAGGCTTAAATGGCTTTTTTGACCTAAGTTTAATGATTGCGCTCAAACCAAATGTCCTAGAACGAAATTTTCAAATGTAACTACTAGAATGTGATACAATACACTATTGGGTGAAGTTTGGTTGACTTCTGCGCAGCGGTTTGGGAGTTAACATCAAAATTACATTTCTCGGCCATATCGCATAGATCTCACTGTGAAAAGGCTTAAATGGCTTTTTTGACCTAAGTTTGAGGATTGCGCTCAAACAAAATGTCCTAGAACAAAATTTTCAAATGTAACTACTAGATTGTGATACAATACACTATTGGGTGAAGTTTGGTTGACTTCTGCGCAGCGGTTTGGGAGTTAACATCAAAATTACATTTCTCGGCCATATCGCATAGATCTCACTGTGAAAAGGCTTAAATGACTTTTTTAATTAAGTTTGATGATTGCGCTCAAACAAAATGTCCTAGAACAAAATTTTCAAATGTAACTACTAGAATGTGATACAATACACTATTGGGTGAAGTTTGGTTGACTTCTGCGCAGCGGTTTGGGAGTTAACATCAAAATTACATTTCTCGGCCATATCGCATAGATCTCACTGTGAAAAGGCTTAAATGACTTTTTTAATTAAGTTTGATGATTGCGTTCAAACAAAATGTCCTAGAACAAAATTTTCAAATGTAACTACTAGAATGTGATACAATACACTATTGGGTGAAGTTTGGTTGACTTCTGCGCAGCGGTTTGGGAGTTAACATCAAAATTACATTTCTCGGCCATATCGCATTGATCTCACTGTGAAAAGGCTTAAATGGCTTTTTTGACCTAAGTTTGAGGATTGCGCTCAATCAAAATGTCCTAGAACAAAATTTTCAAATGTAACTACTAGATTGTGATACAATACACTATTGGGTGAAGTTTGGTTGACTTCTGCGCAGCGGTTTGGGAGTTAACATCAAAATTACATTTCTCGGCCATATCGCATAGATCTCACTGTGAAAAGGCTTAAATGGCTTTTTTGACCTAAGTTTGAGGATTTCGCTCAAATCAAATGTCCTAGAACCAAATTTCCACATGTAACTACTAGATTGTGATACAATACACTAATGGGTGAAGTTTGGTTGACTTCTGCGCAGCGGTTTGGGAGTTAACATCAAAATTACATTTCTCGGCCATATCGCATAGATCTCACTGTGAAAAGGCTTAAATGGCTTTTTTGACCTAAGTTTAATAATTGCGCTCAAACCAAATGTCCTAGAACGAAATTTTCAAATGTAACTACTAGAATGTGATACAATACACTATTGGGTGAAGTTTGGTTGACTTCTGCGCAGCGGTTTGGGAGTTAACATCAAAATTACATTTCTCGGCCATATCGCATAGATCTCACTGTGAAAAGGCTTAAATGACTTTTTTAATTAAGTTTGATGATTGCGTTCAAACAAAATGTCCTAGAACAAAATTTTCAAATGTAACTACTAGATTGTGATACAATACACTATTGGGTGAAGTTTGGTTGACTTCTGCGCAGCGGTTTGGGAGTTAACATCAAAATTACATTTCTCAGCCATATCGCATAGATCTCACTGTGAAAAGGCTTAAATGGCTTTTTTGACCTAAGTTTGAGGATTGCGCTCAAATCAAATGTCCTAGAACCAAATTTCCACATGTAACTACTAGATTGTGATACAATACACTAATGGGTGAAGTTTGGTTGACTTCTGCGCAGCGGTTTGGGAGTTAACATCAAAATTACATTTCTCGGCCATATCGCATAGATCTCACTGTGAAAAGGCTTAAATGGCTTTTTTGACCTAAGTTTGAGGATTGCGCTCAAATCAAATGTCCAATAACCAAATTTCCACATGTAACTACTAGATTGTGATACAATACACTAATGGGTGAAGTTTGGTTGACTTCTGCGCAGCAGTTTTAGAGTTAACATCAAAATTACATTTCTCGGCCATATCGCATAGATCTCACTGTGAAAAGGCTTAAATGACTTTTTTAATTAAGTTTGATGATTGCGTTCAAACAAAATGTCCTAGAACAAAATTTTCAAATGTAACTACTACATTGTGATACAATACACTATTGGGTGAAGTTTGGTTGACTTCTGCGCAGCGGTTTGGGAGTGAACATCAAAATTACATTTCTCGGCCATATCGCATAGATCTCACTGTGAAAAGGCTTAAATGGCTTTTTTGACCTAAGTTTGAGGATTGCGCCCAAATCAAATGTCCTATAACCAAATTTCCACATGTAACTACTAGATTGTGATACAATACACTAATGGGTGAAGTTTGGTTGACTTCTGCGCAGCGGTTTGGGAGTTAACATCAAAATTACATTTCTCGGCCATATCGCATAGATCTCACTGTGAAAAGGCTTAAATGACTTTTTTAATTAAGTTTGATGATTGCGTTCAAAAAAAATGTCCTAGAACAAAATTTTCAAATGTAACTACTAGATTGTGATACAATACACTATTGGGTGAAGTTTGGTTGACTTCTGCGCAGCGGTTTGGGAGTTAACATCAAAATTACATTTCTCGGCCATATCGCATAGATCTCACTGTGAAAAGGCTTAAATGGCTTTTTTGACCTAAGTTTGAGGATTGCGCTCAAATCAAATGTCCTAGAACCAAATTTCCACATGTAACTACTAGATTGTGATACAATACACTAATGGGTGAAGTTTGGTTGACTTCTGCGCAGCGGTTTGGGAGTTAACATCAAAATTACATTTCTCGGCCATATCGCATAGATCTCACTGTGAAAAGGCTTAAATGACTTTTTTAATTAAGTTTGATGATTGCGTTCAAACAAAATGTCCTAGAACGAAATTTTAAAATGTAACTACTAGAATGTGATACAATACACTATTGGGTGAAGTTTGGTTGACTTCTGCGCAGCGGTTTGGGAGTTAACATCAAAATTACATTTCTCGGCCATATCGCATAGATCTCACTGTGAAAAGGCTTAAATGGCTTTTTTGACCTAAGTTTGAGGATTGCGCTCAAATCAAATGTCCTAGAACCAAATTTCCACATGTAACTACTAGATTGTGATACAATACACTAATGGGTGAAGTTTGGTTGACTTCTGCGCAGCGGTTTGGGAGTTAACATCAAAATTACATTTCTCGGCCATATCGCATAGATCTCACTGTGAAAAGGCTTAAATGGCTTTTTTGACCTAAGTTTAATAATTGCGCTCAAACCAAATGTCCTAGAACGAAATTTCCACATGTAACTACTACATTGTGATACAATACACTAATGGGTGAAGTTTGGTTGACTTCTGCGCAGCGGTTTGGGAGTTAACATCAAAATTACATTTCTCGGCCATATCGCTTAGATCTCACTGTGAAAAGGCTTAAATGGCTTTTTTGACCTAAGTTTGAGGATTGCGCTCAAATCAAATGTCCTAGAACCAAATTTCCACATGTAACTACTAGATTGTGATACAATACACTAATGGGTGAAGTTTGGTTGACTTCTGCGCAGCAGTTTGGGAGTTAACATCAAAATTACATTTCTCGGCCATATCGCATAGATCTCACTGTGAAAAGGCTTAAATGACTTTTTTAATTAAGTTTGATGATTGCGTTCAAACAAAATGTCCTAGAACAAAATTTTCAAATGTAACTACTAGATTGTGATACAATACACTATTGGGTGAAGTTTGGTTGACTTCTGCGCAGCGGTTTGGGAGTTAACATCAAAATTACATTTCTCAGCCATATCGCATAGATCTCACTGTGAAAAGGCTTAAATGGCTTTTTTGACCTAAGTTTGAGGATTGCGCTCAAATCAAATGTCCTAGAACCAAATTTCCACATGTAACTACTAGATTGTGATACAATACACTAATGGGTGAAGTTTGGTTGACTTCTGCGCAGCGGTTTGGGAGTTAACATCAAAATTACATTTCTCGGCCATATCGCATAGATCTCACTGTGAAAAGGCTTAAATGGCTTTTTTGACCTAAGTTTGAGGATTGCGCTCAAATCAAATGTCCAATAACCAAATTTCCACATGTAACTACTAGATTGTGATACAATACACTAATGGGTGAAGTTTGGTTGACTTCTGCGCAGCAGTTTTAGAGTTAACATCAAAATTACATTTCTCGGCCATATCGCATAGATCTCACTGTGAAAAGGCTTAAATGACTTTTTTAATTAAGTTTGATGATTGCGTTCAAACAAAATGTCCTAGAACAAAATTTTCAAATGTAACTACTAGATTGTGATACAATACACTATTGGGTGAAGTTTGGTTGACTTCTGCGCAGCGGTTTGGGAGTGAACATCAAAATTACATTTCTCGGCCATATCGCATAGATCTCACTGTGAAAAGGCTTAAATGGCTTTTTTGACCTAAGTTTGAGGATTGCGCCCAAATCAAATGTCCTATAACCAAATTTCCACATGTAACTACTAGATTGTGATACAATACACTAATGGGTGAAGTTTGGTTGACTTCTGCGCAGCGGTTTGGGAGTTAACATCAAAATTACATTTCTCGGCCATATCGCATAGATCTCACTGTGAAAAGGCTTAAATGACTTTTTTAATTAAGTTTGATGATTGCGTTCAAAAAAAATGTCCTAGAACAAAATTTTCAAATGTAACTACTAGATTGTGATACAATACACTATTGGGTGAAGTTTGGTTGACTTCTGCGCAGCGGTTTGGGAGTTAACATCAAAATTACATTTCTCGGCCATATCGCATAGATCTCACTGTGAAAAGGCTTAAATGGCTTTTTTGACCTAAGTTTGAGGATTGCGCTCAAATCAAATGTCCTAGAACCAAATTTCCACATGTAACTACTAGATTGTGATACAATACACTAATGGGTGAAGTTTGGTTGACTTCTGCGCAGCGGTTTGGGAGTTAACATCAAAATTACATTTCTCGGCCATATCGCATAGATCTCACTGTGAAAAGGCTTAAATGGCTTTTTTGACCTAAGTTTAATAATTGCGCTCAAACCAAATGTCCTAGAACGAAATTTCCACATGTAACTACTACATTGTGATACAATACACTAATGGGTGAAGTTTGGTTGACTTCTGCGCAGCGGTTTGGGAGTTAACATCAAAATTACATTTCTCGGCCATATCGCTTAGATCTCACTGTGAAAAGGCTTAAATGGCTTTTTTGACCTAAGTTTGAGGATTGCGCTCAAATCAAATGTCCTAGAACCAAATTTCCACATGTAACTACTAGATTGTGATACAATACACTAATGGGTGAAGTTTGGTTGACTTCTGCGCAGCGGTTTGGGAGTTAACATCAAAATTACATTTTTCGGCCATATCGCTTAGATCTCACTGTGAAAAGGCTTAAATGGCTTTTTTGACCTAAGTTTGAGGATTGCGCTCAAATCAAATGTCCTAGAACCAAATTTCCACATGTAACTACTAGATTGTGATACAATACACTAATGGGTGAAGTTTGGTTGACTTCTGCGCAGCAGTTTGGGAGTTAACATCAAAATTACATTTCTCGGCCATATCGCATAGATCTCACTGTGAAAAGGCTTAAATGACTTTTTTAATTAAGTTTGATGATTGCGTTCAAACAAAATGTCCTAGAACAAAATTTTCAAATGTAACTACTAGATTGTGATACAATACACTATTGGGTGAAGTTTGGTTGACTTCTGCGCAGCGGTTTGGGAGTTAACATCAAAATTACATTTCTCGGCCATATCGCATAGATCTCACTGTGAAAAGGCTTAAATGGCTTTTTTGACCTAAGTTTGAGGATTGCGCTCAAATCAAATGTCCTAGAACCAAATTTCCACATGTAACTACTAGATTGTGATACAATACACTAATGGGTGAAGTTTGGTTGACTTCTGCGCAGCGGTTTGGGAGTTAACATCAAAATTACATTTCTCGGCCATATCGCATAGATCTCACTGTGAAAAGGCTTAAATGGCTTTTTTGACCTAAGTTTAATAATTGCGCTCAAACCAAATGTCCTAGAACGAAATTTCCACATGTAACTACTACATTGTGATACAATACACTATTGGGTGAAGTTTGGTTGACTTCTGCGCAGCGGTTTGGGAGTTAACATCAAAATTACATTTCTCGGCCATATCGCTTAGATCTCACTGTGAAAAGGCTTAAATGGCTTTTTTGACCTAAGTTTGAGGATTGCGCTCAAATCAAATGTCCTAGAACCAAATTTCCACATGTAACTACTAGATTGTGATACAATACACTAATGGGTGAAGTTTGGTTGACTTCTGCGCAGCGGTTTGGGAGTTAACATCAAAATTACATTTCTCGGCCATATCGCATAGATCTCACTGTGAAAAGGCTTAAATGACTTTTTTAATTAAGTTTGATGATTGCGTTCAAACAAAATGTCCTAGAACAAAATTTTCAAATGTAACTACTAGATTGTGATACAATACACTATTGGGTGAAGTTTGGTTGACTTCTGCGCAGCGGTTTGGGAGTTAACATCAAAATTACATTTCTCGGCCATATCGCATAGATCTCACTGTGAAAAGGCTTAAATGGCTTTTTTGACCTAAGTTTGAGGATTGCGCTCAAATCAAATGTCCTAGAACCAAATTTCCACATGTAACTACTAGATTGTGATACAATACACTAATGGGTGAAGTTTGGTTGACTTCTGCGCAGCGGTTTGGGAGTTAACATCAAAATTACATTTCTCGGCCATATCGCATAGATCTCACTGTGAAAAGGCTTAAATGGCTTTTTTGACCTAAGTTTAATAATTGCGCTCAAACCAAATGTCCTAGAACGAAATTTTCAAATGTAACTACTAGAATGTGATACAATACACTATTGGGTGAAGTTTGGTTGACTTCTGCGCAGCGGTTTGGGAGTTAACATCAAAATTACATTTCTCGGCCATATCGCATAGATCTCACTGTGAAAAGGCTTAAATGGCTTTTTTGACCTAAGTTTGAGGATTGCGCTCAAATCAAATGTCCTAGAACCAAATTTCCACATGTAACTACTAGATTGTGATACAATACACTAATGGGTGAAGTTTGGTTGACTTCTGCGCAGCGGTTTGGGAGTTAACATCAAAATTACATTTCTCGGCCATATCGCATAGATCTCACTGTGAAAAGGCTTAAATGGCTTTTTTGACCTAAGTTTGAGGATTGCGCTCAAATCAAATGTCCAATAACCAAATTTCCACATGTAACTACTAGATTGTGATACAATACACTAATGGGTGAAGTTTGGTTGACTTCTGCGCAGCAGTTTTAGAGTTAACATCAAAATTACATTTCTCGGCCATATCGCATAGATCTCACTGTGAAAAGGCTTAAATGACTTTTTTAATTAAGTTTGATGATTGCGTTCAAACAAAATGTCCTAGAACAAAATTTTCAAATGTAACTTCTAGATTGTGATACAATACACTATTGGGTGAAGTTTGGTTGACTTCTGCGCAGCGGTTTGGGAGTGAACATCAAAATTACATTTCTCGGCCATATCGCATAGATCTCACTGTGAAAAGGCTTAAATGGCTTTTTTGACCTAAGTTTGAGGATTGCGCTCAAATCAAATGTCCTATAACCAAATTTCCACATGTAACTACTAGATTGTGATACAATACACTAATGGGTGAAGTTTGGTTGACTTCTGCGCAGCGGTTTGGGAGTTAACATCAAAATTACATTTCTCGGCCATATCGCATAGATCTCACTGTGAAAAGGCTTAAATGACTTTTTTAATTAAGTTTGATGATTGCGTTAAAAAAAAATGTCCTAGAACCAAATTTCCACATGTAACTACTAGATTGTGATACAATACACTAATGGGTGAAGTTTGGTTGACTTCTGCGCAGCGGTTTGGGAGTTAACATCAAAATTACATTTCTCGGCCATATCGCATAGATCTCACTGTGAAAAGGCTTAAATGGCTTTTTTGACCTAAGTTTAATAATTGCGCTCAAACCAAATGTCCTAGAACGAAATTTTCAAATGTAACTACTAGAATGTGATACAATACACTATTGGGTGAAGTTTGGTTGACTTCTGCGCAGCGGTTTGGGAGTTAACATCAAAATTACATTTCTCGGCCATATCGCATTGATCTCACTGTGAAAAGGCTTAAATGGCTTTTTTGACCTAAGTTTGAGGATTGCGCTCAAACAAAATGTCCTAGAACAAAATTTTCAAATGTAACTACTAGATTGTGATACAATACACTATTGGGTGAAGTTTGGTTGACTTCTGCGCAGCGGTTTGGGAGTTAACATCAAAATTACATTTCTCGGCCATATCGCATAGATCTCACTGTGAAAAGGCTTAAATGGCTTTTTTGACCTAAGTTTGAGGATTGCGCTCAAATCAAATGTCCTAGAACCAAATTTCCACATGTAACTACTAGATTGTGATACAATACACTAATGGGTGAAGTTTGGTTGACTTCTGCGCAGCGGTTTGGGAGTTAACATCAAAATTACATTTCTCGGCCATATCGCATAGATCTCACTGTGAAAAGGCTTAAATGACTTTTTTAATTAAGTTTGATGATTGCGTTCAAACAAAATGTCCTAGAACGAAATTTTAAAATGTAACTACTAGAATGTGATACAATACACTATTGGGTGAAGTTTGGTTGACTTCTGCGCAGCGGTTTGGGAGTTAACATCAAAATTACATTTCTCGGCCATATCGCATAGATCTCACTGTGAAAAGGCTTAAATGGCTTTTTTGACCTAAGTTTGAGGATTGCGCTCAAATCAAATGTCCTAGAACCAAATTTCCACATGTAACTACTAGATTGTGATACAATACACTAATGGGTGAAGTTTGGTTGACTTCTGCGCAGCGGTTTGGGAGTTAACATCAAAATTACATTTCTCGGCCATATCGCATAGATCTCACTGTGAAAAGGCTTAAATGGCTTTTTTGACCTAAGTTTAATAATTGCGCTCAAACCAAATGTCCTAGAACGAAATTTCCACATGTAACTACTACATTGTGATACAATACACTAATGGGTGAAGTTTGGTTGACTTCTGCGCAGCGGTTTGGGAGTTAACATCAAAATTACATTTCTCGGCCATATCGCATAGATCTCACTGTGAAAAGGCTTAAATGGCTTTTTTGACCTAAGTTTGAGGATTGCGCTCAAATCAAATGTCCTAGAACCAAATTTCCACATGTAACTACTAGATTGTGATACAATACACTAATGGGTGAAGTTTGGTTGACTTCTGCGCAGCGGTTTGGGAGTTAACATCAAAATTACATTTCTCGGCCATATCGCATAGATCTCACTGTGAAAAGGCTTAAATGGCTTTTTTGACCTAAGTTTAATAATTGCGCTCAAACCAAATGTCCTAGAACGAAATTTCTACATGTAACTACTACATTGTGATACAATACACTAATGGGTGAAGTTTGGTTGACTTCTGCGCAGCGGTTTGGGAGTTAACATCAAAATTACATTTCTCGGCCATATCGCATAGATCTCACTGTGAAAAGGCTTAAATGACTTTTTTAATTAAGTTTAATGATTGCGTTCAAAAAAAATGTCCTAGAACAAAATTTTCAAATGTAACTACTAGATTGTGATACAATACACTATTGGGTGAAGTTTGGTTGACTTCTGCGCAGCGGTTTGGGAGTTAACATCAAAATTACATTTCTCGGCCATATCGCATAGATCTCACTGTGAAAAGGCTTAAACGGCTTTTTTGACCTAAGTTTGAGGATAGCGCTCAAATCAAATGTCCTAGAACCAAATTTCCACATGTAACTACTAGATTGTGATACAATACACTAATGGGTGAAGTTTGGTTGACTTCTGCGCAGCGGTTTGGGAGTTAACATCAAAATTACATTTCTCGGCCATATCGCATAGATCTCACTGTGAAAAGGCTTAAATGGCTTTTTTGACCTAAGTTTAATAATTGCGCTCAAACCAAATGTCCTAGAACGAAATTTTCAAATGTAACTACTAGAATGTGATACAATACACTATTGGGTGAAGTTTGGTTGACTTCTGCGCAGCGGTTTGGGAGTTAACATCAAAATTACATTTCTCGGCCATATCGCATTGATCTCACTGTGAAAAGGCTTAAATGGCTTTTTTGACCTAAGTTTGAGGATTGCGCTCAAACAAAATGTCCTAGAACAAAATTTTCAAATGTAACTACTAGATTGTGATACAATACACTATTGGGTGAAGTTTGGTTGACTTCTGCGCAGCGGTTTGGGAGTTAACATCAAAATTACATTTCTCGGCCATATCGCATAGATCTCACTGTGAAAAGGCTTAAATGGCTTTTTTGACCTAAGTTTGAGGATTGCGCTCAAATCAAATGTCCTAGAACCAAATTTCCACATGTAACTACTAGATTGTGATACAATACACTAATGGGTGAAGTTTGGTTGACTTCTGCGCAGCGGTTTGGGAGTTAACATCAAAATTACATTTCTCGGCCATATCGCATAGATCTCACTGTGAAAAGGCTTAAATGACTTTTTTAATTAAGTTTGATGATTGCGTTCAAACAAAATGTCCTAGAACGAAATTTTAAAATGTAACTACTAGAATGTGATACAATACACTATTGGGTGAAGTTTGGTTGACTTCTGCGCAGCGGTTTGGGAGTTAACATCAAAATTACATTTCTCGGCCATATCGCATAGATCTCACTGTGAAAAGGCTTAAATGGCTTTTTTGACCTAAGTTTGAGGATTGCGCTCAAATCAAATGTCCTAGAACCAAATTTCCACATGTAACTACTAGATTGTGATACAATACACTAATGGGTGAAGTTTGGTTGACTTCTGCGCAGCGGTTTGGGAGTTAACATCAAAATTACATTTCTCGGCCATATCGCATAGATCTCACTGTGAAAAGGCTTAAATGGCTTTTTTGACCTAAGTTTAATAATTGCGCTCAAACCAAAAGTCCTAGAACGAAATTTCCACATGTAACTACTACATTGTGATACAATACACTATTGGGTGAAGTTTGGTTGACTTCTGCGCAGCGGTTTGGGAGTTAACATCAAAATTACATTTCTCGGCCATATCGCTTAGATCTCACTGTGAAAAGGCTTAAATGGCTTTTTTGACCTAAGTTTGAGGATTGCGCTCAAATCAAATGTCCTAGAACCAAATTTCCACATGTAACTACTAGATTGTGATACAATACACTAATGGGTGAAGTTTGGTTGACTTCTGCGCAGCGGTTTGGGAGTTAACATCAAAATTACATTTCTCGGCCATATCGCATAGATCTCACTGTGAAAAGGCTTAAATGACTTTTTTAATTAAGTTTGATGATTGCGTTCAAACAAAATGTCCTAGAACAAAATTTTCAAATGTAACTACTAGATTGTGATACAATACACTATTGGGTGAAGTTTGGTTGACTTCTGCGCAGCGGTTTGGGAGTTAACATCAAAATTACATTTCTCGGCCATATCGCATAGATCTCACTGTGAAAAGGCTTAAATGGCTTTTTTGACCTAAGTTTGAGGATTGCGCTCAAATCAAATGTCCTAGAACCAAATTTCCACATGTAACTACTAGATTGTGATACAATACACTAATGGGTGAAGTTTGGTTGACTTCTGCGCAGCGGTTTGGGAGTTAACATCAAAATTACATTTCTCGGCCATATCGCATAGATCTCACTGTGAAAAGGCTTAAATGGCTTTTTTGACCTAAGTTTAATAATTGCGCTCAAACCAAATGTCCTAGAACGAAATTTTCAAATGTAACTACTAGAATGTGATACAATACACTATTGGGTGAAGTTTGGTTGACTTCTGCGCAGCGGTTTGGGAGTTAACATCAAAATTACATTTCTCGGCCATATCGCATAGATCTCACTGTGAAAAGGCTTAAATGGCTTTTTTGACCTAAGTTTGAGGATTGCGCTCAAATCAAATGTCCTAGAACCAAATTTCCACATGTAACTACTAGATTGTGATACAATACACTAATGGGTGAAGTTTGGTTGACTTCTGCGCAGCGGTTTGGGAGTTAACATCAAAATTACATTTCTCGGCCATATCGCATAGATCTCACTGTGAAAAGGCTTAAATGGCTTTTTTGACCTAAGTTTGAGGATTGCGCTCAAATCAAATGTCCTATAACCAAATTTCCACATGTAACTACTAGATTGTGATACAATACACTAATGGGTGAAGTTTGGTTGACTTCTGCGCAGCGGTTTGGGAGTTAACATCAAAATTACATTTCTCGGCCATATCGCATAGATCTCACTGTGAAAAGGCTTAAATGACTTTTTTAATTAAGTTTGATGATTGCGTTCAAAAAAAATGTCCTAGAACAAAATTTTCAAATGTAACTACTAGATTGTGATACAATACACTATTGGGTGAAGTTTGGTTGACTTCTGCGCAGCGGTTTGGGAGTTAACATCAAAATTACATTTCTCGGCCATATCGCATAGATCTCACTGTGAAAAGGCTTAAATGGCTTTTTTGACCTAAGTTTGAGGATTGCGCTCAAATCAAATGTCCTAGAACCAAATTTCCACATGTAACTACTAGATTGTGATACAATACACTAATGGGTGAAGTTTGGTTGACTTCTGCGCAGCGGTTTGGGAGTTAACATCAAAATTACATTTCTCGGCCATATCGCATAGATCTCACTGTGAAAAGGCTTAAATGGCTTTTTTGACCTAAGTTTAATAATTGCGCTCAAACCAAATGTCCTAGAACGAAATTTTCAAATGTAACTACTAGAATGTGATACAATACACTATTGGGTGAAGTTTGGTTGACTTCTGCGCAGCGGTTTGGGAGTTAACATCAAAATTACATTTCTCGGCCATATCGCATTGATCTCACTGTGAAAAGGCTTAAATGGCTTTTTTGACCTAAGTTTGAGGATTGCGCTCAAACAAAATGTCCTAGAACAAAATTTTCAAATGTAACTACTAGATTGTGATACAATACACTATTGGGTGAAGTTTGGTTGACTTCTGCGCAGCGGTTTGGGAGTTAACATCAAAATTACATTTCTCGGCCATATCGCATAGATCTCACTGTGAAAAGGCTTAAATGGCTTTTTTGACCTAAGTTTGAGGATTGCGCTCAAATCAAATGTCCTAGAACCAAATTTCCACATGTAACTACTAGATTGTGATACAATACACTAATGGGTGAAGTTTGGTTGACTTCTGCGCAGCGGTTTGGGAGTTAACATCAAAATTACATTTCTCGGCCATATCGCATAGATCTCACTGTGAAAAGGCTTAAATGGCTTTTTTGACCTAAGTTTAATAATTGCGCTCAAACCAAATGTCCTAGAACGAAATTTTCAAATGTAACTACTAGAATGTGATACAATACACTATTGGGTGAGGTTTGGTTGACTTCTGCGCAGCGGTTTGGGAGTTAACATCAAAATTACATTTCTCGGCCATATCGCATAGATCTCACTGTGAAAAGGCTTAAATGGCTTTTTTGACCTAAGTTTGAGGATTGCGCTCAAATCAAATGTCCTAGAACCAAATTTCCACATGTAACTACTAGATTGTGATACAATACACTAATGGGTGAAGTTTGGTTGACTTCTGCGCAGCGGTTTGAAAGTTAACATCAAAATTACATTTCTCGGCCATATCGCATAGATCTCACTGTGAAAAGGCTTAAATGGCTTTTTTGACCTAAGTTTGAGGATTGCGCTCAAATCAAATGTCCAATAACCAAATTTCCACATGTAACTACTAGATTGTGATACAATACACTAATGGGTGAAGTTTGGTTGACTTCTGCGCAGCAGTTTTAGAGTTAACATCAAAATTACATTTCTCGGCCATATCGCATAGATCTCACTGTGAAAAGGCTTAAATGACTTTTTTAATTAAGTTTGATGATTGCGTTCAAACAAAATGTCCTAGAACAAAATTTTCAAATGTAACTACTAGATTGTGATACAATACACTATTGGGTGAAGTTTGGTTGACTTCTGCGCAGCGGTTTGGGAGTGAACATCAAAATTACATTTCTCGGCCATATCGCATAGATCTCACTGTGAAAAGGCTTAAATGGCTTTTTTGACCTAAGTTTGAGGATTGCGCTCAAATCAAATGTCCTATAACCAAATTTCCACATGTAACTACTAGATTGTGATACAATACACTAATGGGTGAAGTTTGGTTGACTTCTGCGCAGCGGTTTGGGAGTTAACATCAAAATTACATTTCTCGGCCATATCTCATAGATCTCACTGTGAAAAGGCTTAAATGACTTTTTTAATTAAGTTTGATGATTGCGTTCAAAAAAAATGTCCTAGAACAAAATTTTCAAATCTAACTACTAGATTGTGATACAATACACTATTGGGTGAAGTTTGGTTGACTTCTGCGCAGCGGTTTGGGAGTTAACATCAAAATTACATTTCTCGGCCATATCGCATAGATCTCACTGTGAAAAGGCTTAAATGGCTTTTTTGACCTAAGTTTGAGGATTGCGCTCAAATCAAATGTCCTAGAACCAAATTTCCACATGTAACTACTAGATTGTGATACAATACACTAATGGGTGAAGTTTGGTTGACTTCTGCGCAGCGGTTTGGGAGTTAACATCAAAATTACATTTCTCGGCCATATCGCATAGATCTCACTGTGAAAAGGCTTAAATGGCTTTTTTGACCTAAGTTTAATAATTGCGCTCAAACCAAATGTCCTAGAACGAAATTTTCAAATGTAACTACTAGAATGTGATACAATACACTATTGGGTGAAGTTTGGTTGACTTCTGCGCAGCGGTTTGGGAGTTAACATCAAAATTACATTTCTCGGCCATATCGCATTGATCTCACTGTGAAAAGGCTTAAATGGCTTTTTTGACCTAAGTTTGAGGATTGCGCTCAAACAAAATGTCCTAGAACAAAATTTTCAAATGTAACTACTAGATTGTGATACAATACACTATTGGGTGAAGTTTGGTTGACTTCTGCGCAGCGGTTTGGGAGTTAACATCAAAATTACATTTCTCGGCCATATCGCATAGATCTCACTGTGAAAAGGCTTAAATGGCTTTTTTGACCTAAGTTTGAGGATTGCGCTCAAATCAAATGTCCTAGAACCAAATTTCCACATGTAACTACTAGATTGTGATACAATACACTAATGGGTGAAGTTTGGTTGACTTCTGCGCAGCGGTTTGGGAGTTAACATCAAAATTACATTTCTCGGCCATATCGCATAGATCTCACTGTGAAAAGGCTTAAATGGCTTTTTTGACCTAAGTTTGAGGATTGCGCTCAAATCAAATGTCCTATAACCAAATTTCCACATGTAACTACTAGATTGTGATACAATACACTAATGGGTGAAGTTTGGTTGACTTCTGCGCAGCGGTTTGGGAGTTAACATCAAAATTACATTTCTCGGCCATATCGCATAGATCTCACTGTGAAAAGGCTTAAATGACTTTTTTAATTAAGTTTGATGATTGCGTTCAAAAAAAATGTCCTAGAACAAAATTTTCAAATGTAACTACTAGATTGTGATACAATACACTATTGGGTGAAGTTTGGTTGACTTCTGCGCAGCGGTTTGGGAGTTAACATCAAAATTACATTTCTCGGCCATATCGCATAGATCTCACTGTGAAAAGGCTTAAATGGCTTTTTTGACCTAAGTTTGAGGATTGCGCTCAAATCAAATGTCCTAGAACCAAATTTCCACATGTAACTACTAGATTGTGATACAATACACTAATGGGTGAAGTTTGGTTGACTTCTGCGCAGCGGTTTGGGAGTTAACATCAAAATTACATTTCTCGGCCATATCGCATAGATCTCACTGTGAAAAGGCTTAAATGGCTTTTTTGACCTAAGTTTAATAATTGCGCTCAAACCAAATGTCCTAGAACGAAATTTTCAAATGTAACTACTAGAATGTGATACAATACACTATTGGGTGAAGTTTGGTTGACTTCTGCGCAGCGGTTTGGGAGTTAACATCAAAATTACATTTCTCGGCCATATCGCATTGATCTCACTGTGAAAAGGCTTAAATGGCTTTTTTGACCTAAGTTTGAGGATTGCGCTCAAACAAAATGTCCTAGAACAAAATTTTCAAATGTAACTACTAGATTGTGATACAATACACTATTGGGTGAAGTTTGGTTGACTTCTGCGCAGCGGTTTGGGAGTTAACATCAAAATTACATTTCTCGGCCATATCGCATAGATCTCACTGTGAAAAGGCTTAAATGGCTTTTTTGACCTAAGTTTGAGGATTGCGCTCAAATCAAATGTCCTAGAACCAAATTTCCACATGTAACTACTAGATTGTGATACAATACACTAATGGGTGAAGTTTGGTTGACTTCTGCGCAGCGGTTTGGGAGTTAACATCAAAATTACATTTCTCGGCCATATCGCATAGATCTCACTGTGAAAAGGCTTAAATGGCTTTTTTGACCTAAGTTTAATAATTGCGCTCAAACCAAATGTCCTAGAACGAAATTTTCAAATGTAACTACTAGAATGTGATACAATACACTATTGGGTGAGGTTTGGTTGACTTCTGCGCAGCGGTTTGGGAGTTAACATCAAAATTACATTTCTCGGCCATATCGCATAGATCTCACTGTGAAAAGGCTTAAATGGCTTTTTTGACCTAAGTTTGAGGATTGCGCTCAAATCAAATGTCCTAGAACCAAATTTCCACATGTAACTACTAGATTGTGATACAATACACTAATGGGTGAAGTTTGGTTGACTTCTGCGCAGCGGTTTGAAAGTTAACATCAAAATTACATTTCTCGGCCATATCGCATAGATCTCACTGTGAAAAGGCTTAAATGGCTTTTTTGACCTAAGTTTGAGGATTGCGCTCAAATCAAATGTCCAATAACCAAATTTCCACATGTAACTACTAGATTGTGATACAATACACTAATGGGTGAAGTTTGGTTGACTTCTGCGCAGCAGTTTTAGAGTTAACATCAAAATTACATTTCTCGGCCATATCGCATAGATCTCACTGTGAAAAGGCTTAAATGACTTTTTTAATTAAGTTTGATGATTGCGTTCAAACAAAATGTCCTAGAACAAAATTTTCAAATGTAACTACTAGATTGTGATACAATACACTATTGGGTGAAGTTTGGTTGACTTCTGCGCAGCGGTTTGGGAGTGAACATCAAAATTACATTTCTCGGCCATATCGCATAGATCTCACTGTGAAAAGGCTTAAATGGCTTTTTTGACCTAAGTTTGAGGATTGCGCTCAAATCAAATGTCCTATAACCAAATTTCCACATGTAACTACTAGATTGTGATACAATACACTAATGGGTGAAGTTTGGTTGACTTCTGCGCAGCGGTTTGGGAGTTAACATCAAAATTACATTTCTCGGCCATATCTCATAGATCTCACTGTGAAAAGGCTTAAATGACTTTTTTAATTAAGTTTGATGATTGCGTTCAAAAAAAATGTCCTAGAACAAAATTTTCAAATCTAACTACTAGATTGTGATACAATACACTATTGGGTGAAGTTTGGTTGACTTCTGCGCAGCGGTTTGGGAGTTAACATCAAAATTACATTTCTCGGCCATATCGCATAGATCTCACTGTGAAAAGGCTTAAATGGCTTTTTTGACCTAAGTTTGAGGATTGCGCTCAAATCAAATGTCCTAGAACCAAATTTCCACATGTAACTACTAGATTGTGATACAATACACTAATGGGTGAAGTTTGGTTGACTTCTGCGCAGCGGTTTGGGAGTTAACATCAAAATTACATTTCTCGGCCATATCGCATAGATCTCACTGTGAAAAGGCTTAAATGGCTTTTTTGACCTAAGTTTAATAATTGCGCTCAAACCAAATGTCCTAGAACGAAATTTTCAAATGTAACTACTAGAATGTGATACAATACACTATTGGGTGAAGTTTGGTTGACTTCTGCGCAGCGGTTTGGGAGTTAACATCAAAATTACATTTCTCGGCCATATCGCATTGATCTCACTGTGAAAAGGCTTAAATGGCTTTTTTGACCTAAGTTTGAGGATTGCGCTCAAACAAAATGTCCTAGAACAAAATTTTCAAATGTAACTACTAGATTGTGATACAATACACTATTGGGTGAAGTTTGGTTGACTTCTGCGCAGCGGTTTGGGAGTTAACATCAAAATTACATTTCTCGGCCATATCGCATAGATCTCACTGTGAAAAGGCTTAAATGGCTTTTTTGACCTAAGTTTGAGGATTGCGCTCAAATCAAATGTCCTAGAACCAAATTTCCACATGTAACTACTAGATTGTGATACAATACACTAATGGGTGAAGTTTGGTTGACTTCTGCGCAGCGGTTTGGGAGTTAACATCAAAATTACATTTCTCGGCCATATCGCATAGATCTCACTGTGAAAAGGCTTAAATGACTTTTTTAATTAAGTTTGATGATTGCGTTCAAACAAAATGTCCTAGAACAAAATTTTCAAATGTAACTACTAGATTGTGATACAATACACTATTGGGTGAAGTTTGGTTGACTTCTGCGCAGTGGTTTGGGAGTTAACATCAAAATTACATTTCTCGGCCATATCGCATAGATCTCACTGTGAAAAGGCTTAAATGACTTTTTTAATTAAGTTTAATGATTGCGCTCAAACCAAATGTCCTAGAACGAAATTTTCAAATGTAACTACTAGAATGTGATACAATACACTATTGGGTGAAGTTTAGTTGACTTCTGCGCAGCGGTTTGGGAGTTAACATCAAAATTACATTTCTCGGCCATATCGCATAGATCTCACTGTGAAAAGGCTTAAATGGCTTTTTTGACCTAAGTTTGAGGATTGCGCTCAAACAAAATGTCCTAGAACAAAATTTTCAAATGTCACTACTAGATTGTGATACAATACACTATTGGGTGAAGTTTGGTTGACTTCTGCGCAGCGGTTTGGGAGTTAACATCAAAATTACATTTCTCGGCCATATCGCATAGATCTCACTGTGAAAAGGCTTAAATGGCTTTTTTGACCTAAGTTTGAGGATTGCGCTCAAATCAAATGTCCAATAACCAAATTTCCACATGTAACTACTAGATTGTGATACAATACACTAATGGGTGAAGTTTGGTTGACTTCTGCGCAGCAGTTTTAGAGTTAACATCAAAATTACATTTCTCGGCCATATCGCATAGATCTCACTGTGAAAAGGCTTAAATGACTTTTTTAATTAAGTTTGATGATTGCGTTCAAACAAAATGTCCTAGAACAAAATTTTCAAATGTAACTACTAGATTGTGATACAATACACTAATGGGTGAAGTTTGGTTGACTTCTGCGCAGCGGTTTGAAAGTTAACATCAAAATTACATTTCTCGGCCATATCGCATAGATCTCACTGTGAAAAGGCTTAAATGGCTTTTTTGACCTAAGTTTGAGGATTGCGCTCAAATCAAATGTCCAATAACCAAATTTCCACATGTAACTACTAGATTGTGATACAATACACTAATGGGTGAAGTTTGGTTGACTTCTGCGCAGCAGTTTTAGAGTTAACATCAAAATTACATTTCTCGGCCATATCGCATAGATCTCACTGTGAAAAGGCTTAAATGACTTTTTTAATTAAGTTTGATGATTGCGTTCAAACAAAATGTCCTAGAACAAAATTTTCAAATGTAACTACTAGATTGTGATACAATACACTATTGGGTGAAGTTTGGTTGACTTCTGCGCAGCGGTTTGGGAGTGAACATCAAAATTACATTTCTCGGCCATATCGCATAGATCTCACTGTGAAAAGGCTTAAATGGCTTTTTTGACCTAAGTTTGAGGATTGCGCTCAAATCAAATGTCCTATAACCAAATTTCCACATGTAACTACTAGATTGTGATACAATACACTAATGGGTGAAGTTTGGTTGACTTCTGCGCAGCGGTTTGGGAGTTAACATCAAAATTACATTTCTCGGCCATATCGCATAGATCTCACTGTGAAAAGGCTTAAATGACTTTTTTAATTAAGTTTGATGATTGCGTTAAAAAAAAATGTCCTAGAACAAAATTTTCAAATGTAACTACTAGATTGTGATACAATACACTATTGGGTGAAGTTTGGTTGACTTCTGCGCAGCGGTTTGGGAGTTAACATCAAAATTACATTTCTCGGCCATATCGCATTGATCTCACTGTGAAAAGGCTTAAATGGCTTTTTTGACCTAAGTTTGAGGATTGCGCTCAAACAAAATGTCCTAGAACAAAATTTTCAAATGTAACTACTAGATTGTGATACAATACACTATTGGGTGAAGTTTGGTTGACTTCTGCGCAGCGGTTTGGGAGTTAACATCAAAATTACATTTCTCGGCCATATCGCATAGATCTCACTGTGAAAAGGCTTAAATGGCTTTTTTGACCTAAGTTTGAGGATTGCGCTCAAATCAAATGTCCTAGAACCAAATTTCCACATGTAACTACTAGATTGTGATACAATACACTAATGGGTGAAGTTTGGTTGACTTCTGCGCAGCGGTTTGGGAGTTAACATCAAAATTACATTTCTCGGCCATATCGCATAGATCTCACTGTGAAAAGGCTTAAATGACTTTTTTAATTAAGTTTGATGATTGCGTTCAAACAAAATGTCCTAGAACAAAATTTTCAAATGTAACTACTAGATTGTGATACAATACACTATTGGGTGAAGTTTGGTTGACTTCTGCGCAGCGGTTTGGGAGTTAACATCAAAATTACATTTCTCGGCCATATCGCATAGATCTCACTGTGAAAAGGCTTAAATGACTTTTTTAATTAAGTTTAATGATTGCGCTCAAACCAAATGTCCTAGAACGAAATTTTCAAATGTAACTACTAGAATGTGATACAATACACTATTGGGTGAAGTTTAGTTGACTTCTGCGCAGCGGTTTGGGAGTTAACATCAAAATTACATTTCTCGGCCATATCGCATAGATCTCACTGTGAAAAGGCTTAAATGGCTTTTTTGACCTAAGTTTAATGATTGCGCTCAAACCAAATGTCCTAGAACGAAATTTTCAAATGTAACTACTAGAATGTGATACAATACACTATTGGGTGAAGTTTGGTTGACTTCTGCGCAGCGGTTTGGGAGTTAACATCAAAATTACATTTCTCGGCCATATCGCATAGATCTCACTGTGAAAAGGCTTAAATGGCTTTTTTGACCTAAGTTTGAGGATTGCGCTCAAACAAAATGTCCTAGAACAAAATTTTCAAATGTAACTACTAGATTGTGATACAATACACTATTGGGTGAAGTTTGGTTGACTTCTGCGCAGCGGTTTGGGAGTTAACATCAAAATTACATTTCTCGGCCATATCGCATAGATCTCACTGTGAAAAGGCTTAAATGACTTTTTTAATTAAGTTTGATGATTGCGCTCAAACAAAATGTCCTAGAACAAAATTTTCAAATGTAACTACTAGAATGTGATACAATACACTATTGGGTGAAGTTTGGTTGACTTCTGCGCAGCGGTTTGGGAGTTAACATCAAAATTACATTTCTCGGCCATATCGCATAGATCTCACTGTGAAAAGGCTTAAATGACTTTTTTAATTAAGTTTGATGATTGCGTTCAAACAAAATGTCCTAGAACAAAATTTTCAAATGTAACTACTAGAATGTGATACAATACACTATTGGGTGAAGTTTGGTTGACTTCTGCGCAGCGGTTTGGGAGTTAACATCAAAATTACATTTCTCGGCCATATCGCATTGATCTCACTGTGAAAAGGCTTAAATGGCTTTTTTGACCTAAGTTTGAGGATTGCGCTCAAACAAAATGTCCTAGAACAAAATTTTCAAATGTAACTACTAGATTGTGATACAATACACTATTGGGTGAAGTTTGGTTGACTTCTGCGCAGCGGTTTGGGAGTTAACATCAAAATTACATTTCTCGGCCATATCGCATAGATCTCACTGTGAAAAGGCTTAAATGGCTTTTTTGACCTAAGTTTGAGGATTGCGCTCAAATCAAATGTCCTAGAACCAAATTTCCACATGTAACTACTAGATTGTGATACAATACACTAATGGGTGAAGTTTGGTTGACTTCTGCGCAGCGGTTTGGGAGTTAACATCAAAATTACATTTCTCGGCCATATCGCATAGATCTCACTGTGAAAAGGCTTAAATGGCTTTTTTGACCTAAGTTTAATAATTGCGCTCAAACCAAATGTCCTAGAACGAAATTTTCAAATGTAACTACTAGAATGTGATACAATACACTATTGGGTGAAGTTTGGTTGACTTCTGCGCAGCGGTTTGGGAGTTAACATCAAAATTACATTTCTCGGCCATATCGCATAGATCTCACTGTGAAAAGGCTTAAATGGCTTTTTTGACCTAAGTTTGAGGATTGCGCTCAAATCAAATGTCCTAGAACCAAATTTCCACATGTAACTACTAGATTGTGATACAATACACTAATGGGTGAAGTTTGGTTGACTTCTGCGCAGCGGTTTGAAAGTTAACATCAAAATTACATTTCTCGGCCATATCGCATAGATCTCACTGTGAAAAGGCTTAAATGGCTTTTTTGACCTAAGTTTGAGGATTGCGCTCAAATCAAATGTCCAATAACCAAATTTCCACATGTAACTACTAGATTGTGATACAATACACTAATGGGTGAAGTTTGGTTGACTTCTGCGCAGCAGTTTTAGAGTTAACATCAAAATTACATTTCTCGGCCATATCGCATAGATCTCACTGTGAAAAGGCTTAAATGACTTTTTTAATTAAGTTTGATGATTGCGTTCAAACAAAATGTCCTAGAACAAAATTTTCAAATGTAACTACTAGATTGTGATACAATACACTATTGGGTGAAGTTTGGTTGACTTCTGCGCAGCGGTTTGGGAGTGAACATCAAAATTACATTTCTCGGCCATATCGCATAGATCTCACTGTGAAAAGGCTTAAATGGCTTTTTTGACCTAAGTTTGAGGATTACGCTCAAATCAAATGTCCTAGAACCAAATTTCCACATGTAACTACTAGATTGTGATACAATACACTAATGGGTGAAGTTTGGTTGACTTCTGCGCAGCGGTTTGAAAGTTAACATCAAAATTACATTTCTCGGCCATATCGCATAGATCTCACTGTGAAAAGGCTTAAATGGCTTTTTTGACCTAAGTTTGAGGATTGCGCTCAAATCAAATGTCCAATAACCAAATTTCCACATGTAACTACTAGATTGTGATACAATACACTAATGGGTGAAGTTTGGTTGACTTCTGCGCAGCAGTTTTAGAGTTAACATCAAAATTACATTTCTCGGCCATATCGCATAGATCTCACTGTGAAAAGGCTTAAATGACTTTTTTAATTAAGTTTGATGATTGCGTTCAAACAAAATGTCCTAGAACAAAATTTTCAAATGTAATTACTAGATTGTGATACAATACACTAATGGGTGAAGTTTGGTTGACTTCTGCGCAGCGGTTTGAAAGTTAACATCAAAATTACATTTCTCGGCCATATCGCATAGATCTCACTGTGAAAAGGCTTAAATGGCTTTTTTGACCTAAGTTTGAGGATTGCGCTCAAATCAAATGTCCAATAACCAAATTTCCACATGTAACTACTAGATTGTGATACAATACACTAATGGGTGAAGTTTGGTTGACTTCTGCGCAGCAGTTTTAGAGTTAACATCAAAATTACATTTCTCGGCCATATCGCATAGATCTCACTGTGAAAAGGCTTAAATGACTTTTTTAATTAAGTTTGATGATTGCGTTCAAACAAAATGTCCTAGAACAAAATTTTCAAATGTAACTACTAGATTGTGATACAATACACTATTGGGTGAAGTTTGGTTGACTTCTGCGCAGCGGTTTGGGAGTGAACATCAAAATTACATTTCTCGGCCATATCGCATAGATCTCACTGTGAAAAGGCTTAAATGGCTTTTTTGACCTAAGTTTGAGGATTGCGCTCAAATCAAATGTCCTATAACCAAATTTCCACATGTAACTACTAGATTGTGATACAATACACTAATGGGTGAAGTTTGGTTGACTTCTGCGCAGCGGTTTGGGAGTTAACATCAAAATTACATTTCTCGGCCATATCGCATAGATCTCACTGTGAAAAGGCTTAAATGACTTTTTTAATTAAGTTTGATGATTGCGTTCAAAAAAAATGTCCTAGAACAAAATTTTCAAATGTAACTACTAGATTGTGATACAATACACTATTGGGTGAAGTTTGGTTGACTTCTGCGCAGCGGTTTGGGAGTTAACATCAAAATTACATTTCTCGGCCATATCGCATTGATCTCACTGTGAAAAGGCTTAAATGGCTTTTTTGACCTAAGTTTGAGGATTGCGCTCAAACAAAATGTCCTAGAACAAAATTTTCAAATGTAACTACTAGATTGTGATACAATACACTATTGGGTGAAGTTTGGTTGACTTCTGCGCAGCGGTTTGGGAGTTAACATCAAAATTACATTTCTCGGCCATATCGCATAGATCTCACTGTGAAAAGGCTTAAATGGCTTTTTTGACCTAAGTTTGAGGATTGCGCTCAAATCAAATGTCCTAGAACCAAATTTCCACATGTAACTACTAGATTGTGATACAATACACTAATGGGTGAAGTTTGGTTGACTTCTGCGCAGCGGTTTGGGAGTTAACATCAAAATTACATTTCTCGGCCATATCGCATAGATCTCACTGTGAAAAGGCTTAAATGACTTTTTTAATTAAGTTTGATGATTGCGTTCAAACAAAATGTCCTAGAACAAAATTTTCAAATGTAACTACTAGATTGTGATACAATACACTATTGGGTGAAGTTTGGTTGACTTCTGCGCAGCGGTTTGAAAGTTAACATCAAAATTACATTTCTCGGCCATATCGCATAGATCTCACTGTGAAAAGGCTTAAATGGCTTTTTTGACCTAAGTTTGAGGATTGCGCTCAAATCAAATGTCCAATAACCAAATTTCCACATGTAACTACTAGATTGTGATACAATACACTAATGGGTGAAGTTTGGTTGACTTCTGCGCAGCAGTTTTAGAGTTAACATCAAAATTACATTTCTCGGCCATATCGCATAGATCTCACTGTGAAAAGGCTTAAATGACTTTTTTAATTAAGTTTGATGATTGCGTTCAAACAAAATGTCCTAGAACAAAATTTTCAAATGTAACTACTAGATTGTGATACAATACACTAATGGGTGAAGTTTGGTTGACTTCTGCGCAGCGGTTTGAAAGTTAACATCAAAATTACATTTCTCGGCCATATCGCATAGATCTCACTGTGAAAAGGCTTAAATGGCTTTTTTGACCTAAGTTTGAGGATTGCGCTCAAATCAAATGTCCAATAACCAAATTTCCACATGTAACTACTAGATTGTGATACAATACACTAATGGGTGAAGTTTGGTTGACTTCTGCGCAGCAGTTTTAGAGTTAACATCAAAATTACATTTCTCGGCCATATCGCATATATCTCACTGTGAAAAGGCTTAAATGACTTTTTTAATTAAGTTTGATGATTGCGTTCAAACAAAATGTCCTAGAACAAAATTTTCAAATGTAACTACTAGATTGTGATACAATACACTATTGGGTGAAGTTTGGTTGACTTCTGCGCAGCGGTTTGGGAGTGAACATCAAAATTACATTTCTCGGCCATATCGCATAGATCTCACTGTGAAAAGGCTTAAATGGCTTTTTTGACCTAAGTTTGAGGATTGCGCTCAAATCAAATGTCCTATAACCAAATTTCCACATGTAACTACTAGATTGTGATACAATACACTAATGGGTGAAGTTTGGTTGACTTCTGCGCAGCGGTTTGGGAGTTAACATCAAAATTACATTTCTCGGCCATATCGCATAGATCTCACTGTGAAAAGGCTTAAATGACTTTTTTAATTAAGTTTGATGATTGCGTTCAAAAAAAATGTCCTAGAACAAAATTTTCAAATGTAACTACTAGATTGTGATACAATACACTATTGGGTGAAGTTTGGTTGACTTCTGCGCAGCGGTTTGGGAGTGAACATCAAAATTACATTTCTCGGCCATATCGCATAGATCTCACTGTGAAAAGGCTTAAATGGCTTTTTTGACCTAAGTTTGAGGATTACGCTCAAATCAAATGTCCTAGAACCAAATTTCCACATGTAACTACTAGATTGTGATACAATACACTAATGGGTGAAGTTTGGTTGACTTCTGCGCAGCGGTTTGAAAGTTAACATCAAAATTACATTTCTCGGCCATATCGCATAGATCTCACTGTGAAAAGGCTTAAATGGCTTTTTTGACCTAAGTTTGAGGATTGCGCTCAAATCAAATGTCCAATAACCAAATTTCCACATGTAACTACTAGATTGTGATACAATACACTAATGGGTGAAGTTTGGTTGACTTCTGCGCAGCAGTTTTAGAGTTAACATCAAAATTACATTTCTCGGCCATATCGCATAGATCTCACTGTGAAAAGGCTTAAATGACTTTTTTAATTAAGTTTGATGATTGCGTTCAAACAAAATGTCCTAGAACAAAATTTTCAAATGTAATTACTAGATTGTGATACAATACACTAATGGGTGAAGTTTGGTTGACTTCTGCGCAGCGGTTTGAAAGTTAACATCAAAATTACATTTCTCGGCCATATCGCATAGATCTCACTGTGAAAAGGCTTAAATGGCTTTTTTGACCTAAGTTTGAGGATTGCGCTCAAATCAAATGTCCAATAACCAAATTTCCACATGTAACTACTAGATTGTGATACAATACACTAATGGGTGAAGTTTGGTTGACTTCTGCGCAGCAGTTTTAGAGTTAACATCAAAATTACATTTCTCGGCCATATCGCATAGATCTCACTGTGAAAAGGCTTAAATGACTTTTTTAATTAAGTTTGATGATTGCGTTCAAACAAAATGTCCTAGAACAAAATTTTCAAATGTAACTACTAGATTGTGATACAATACACTATTGGGTGAAGTTTGGTTGACTTCTGCGCAGCGGTTTGGGAGTGAACATCAAAATTACATTTCTCGGCCATATCGCATAGATCTCACTGTGAAAAGGCTTAAATGGCTTTTTTGACCTAAGTTTGAGGATTGCGCTCAAATCAAATGTCCTATAACCAAATTTCCACATGTAACTACTAGATTGTGATACAATACACTAATGGGTGAAGTTTGGTTGACTTCTGCGCAGCGGTTTGGGAGTTAACATCAAAATTACATTTCTCGGCCATATCGCATAGATCTCACTGTGAAAAGGCTTAAATGACTTTTTTAATTAAGTTTGATGATTGCGTTCAAAAAAAATGTCCTAGAACAAAATTTTCAAATGTAACTACTAGATTGTGATACAATACACTATTGGGTGAAGTTTGGTTGACTTCTGCGCAGCGGTTTGGGAGTTAACATCAAAATTACATTTCTCGGCCATATCGCATTGATCTCACTGTGAAAAGGCTTAAATGGCTTTTTTGACCTAAGTTTGAGGATTGCGCTCAAACAAAATGTCCTAGAACAAAATTTTCAAATGTAACTACTAGATTGTGATACAATACACTATTGGGTGAAGTTTGGTTGACTTCTGCGCAGCGGTTTGGGAGTTAACATCAAAATTACATTTCTCGGCCATATCGCATAGATCTCACTGTGAAAAGGCTTAAATGGCTTTTTTGACCTAAGTTTGAGGATTGCGCTCAAATCAAATGTCCTAGAACCAAATTTCCACATGTAACTACTAGATTGTGATACAATACACTAATGGGTGAAGTTTGGTTGACTTCTGCGCAGCAGTTTTAGAGTTAACATCAAAATTACATTTCTCGGCCATATCGCATAGATCTCACTGTGAAAAGGCTTAAATGACTTTTTTAATTAAGTTTGATGATTGCGTTCAAACAAAATGTCCTAGAACAAAATTTTCAAATGTAATTACTAGATTGTGATACAATACACTAATGGGTGAAGTTTGGTTGACTTCTGCGCAGCGGTTTGAAAGTTAACATCAAAATTACATTTCTCGGCCATATCGCATAGATCTCACTGTGAAAAGGCTTAAATGGCTTTTTTGACCTAAGTTTGAGGATTGCGCTCAAATCAAATGTCCAATAACCAAATTTCCACATGTAACTACTAGATTGTGATACAATACACTAATGGGTGAAGTTTGGTTGACTTCTGCGCAGCAGTTTTAGAGTTAACATCAAAATTACATTTCTCGGCCATATCGCATAGATCTCACTGTGAAAAGGCTTAAATGACTTTTTTAATTAAGTTTGATGATTGCGTTCAAACAAAATGTCCTAGAACAAAATTTTCAAATGTAACTACTAGATTGTGATACAATACACTATTGGGTGAAGTTTGGTTGACTTCTGCGCAGCGGTTTGGGAGTGAACATCAAAATTACATTTCTCGGCCATATCGCATAGATCTCACTGTGAAAAGGCTTAAATGGCTTTTTTGACCTAAGTTTGAGGATTGCGCTCAAATCAAATGTCCTATAACCAAATTTCCACATGTAACTACTAGATTGTGATACAATACACTAATGGGTGAAGTTTGGTTGACTTCTGCGCAGCGGTTTGGGAGTTAACATCAAAATTACATTTCTCGGCCATATCGCATAGATCTCACTGTGAAAAGGCTTAAATGACTTTTTTAATTAAGTTTGATGATTGCGTTCAAAAAAAATGTCCTAGAACAAAATTTTCAAATGTAACTACTAGATTGTGATACAATACACTATTGGGTGAAGTTTGGTTGACTTCTGCGCAGCGGTTTGGGAGTTAACATCAAAATTACATTTCTCGGCCATATCGCATTGATCTCACTGTGAAAAGGCTTAAATGGCTTTTTTGACCTAAGTTTGAGGATTGCGCTCAAACAAAATGTCCTAGAACAAAATTTTCAAATGTAACTACTAGATTGTGATACAATACACTATTGGGTGAAGTTTGGTTGACTTCTGCGCAGCGGTTTGGGAGTTAACATCAAAATTACATTTCTCGGCCATATCGCATAGATCTCACTGTGAAAAGGCTTAAATGGCTTTTTTGACCTAAGTTTGAGGATTGCGCTCAAATCAAATGTCCTAGAACCAAATTTCCACATGTAACTACTAGATTGTGATACAATACACTAATGGGTGAAGTTTGGTTGACTTCTGCGCAGCGGTTTGGGAGTTAACATCAAAATTACATTTCTCGGCCATATCGCATAGATCTCACTGTGAAAAGGCTTAAATGACTTTTTTAATTAAGTTTGATGATTGCGTTCAAACAAAATGTCCTAGAACAAAATTTTCAAATGTAACTACTAGATTGTGATACAATACACTATTGGGTGAAGTTTGGTTGACTTCTGCGCAGCGGTTTGAAAGTTAACATCAAAATTACATTTCTCGGCCATATCGCATAGATCTCACTGTGAAAAGGCTTAAATGGCTTTTTTGACCTAAGTTTGAGGATTGCGCTCAAATCAAATGTCCAATAACCAAATTTCCACATGTAACTACTAGATTGTGATACAATACACTAATGGGTGAAGTTTGGTTGACTTCTGCGCAGCAGTTTTAGAGTTAACATCAAAATTACATTTCTCGGCCATATCGCATAGATCTCACTGTGAAAAGGCTTAAATGACTTTTTTAATTAAGTTTGATGATTGCGTTCAAACAAAATGTCCTAGAACAAAATTTTCAAATGTAACTACTAGATTGTGATACAATACACTAATGGGTGAAGTTTGGTTGACTTCTGCGCAGCGGTTTGAAAGTTAACATCAAAATTACATTTCTCGGCCATATCGCATAGATCTCACTGTGAAAAGGCTTAAATGGCTTTTTTGACCTAAGTTTGAGGATTGCGCTCAAATCAAATGTCCAATAACCAAATTTCCACATGTAACTACTAGATTGTGATACAATACACTAATGGGTGAAGTTTGGTTGACTTCTGCGCAGCAGTTTTAGAGTTAACATCAAAATTACATTTCTCGGCCATATCGCATATATCTCACTGTGAAAAGGCTTAAATGACTTTTTTAATTAAGTTTGATGATTGCGTTCAAACAAAATGTCCTAGAACAAAATTTTCAAATGTAACTACTAGATTGTGATACAATACACTATTGGGTGAAGTTTGGTTGACTTCTGCGCAGCGGTTTGGGAGTGAACATCAAAATTACATTTCTCGGCCATATCGCATAGATCTCACTGTGAAAAGGCTTAAATGGCTTTTTTGACCTAAGTTTGAGGATTGCGCTCAAATCAAATGTCCTATAACCAAATTTCCACATGTAACTACTAGATTGTGATACAATACACTAATGGGTGAAGTTTGGTTGACTTCTGCGCAGCGGTTTGGGAGTTAACATCAAAATTACATTTCTCGGCCATATCGCATAGATCTCACTGTGAAAAGGCTTAAATGACTTTTTTAATTAAGTTTGATGATTGCGTTCAAAAAAAATGTCCTAGAACAAAATTTTCAAATGTAACTACTAGATTGTGATACAATACACTATTGGGTGAAGTTTGGTTGACTTCTGCGCAGCGGTTTGGGAGTGAACATCAAAATTACATTTCTCGGCCATATCGCATAGATCTCACTGTGAAAAGGCTTAAATGGCTTTTTTGACCTAAGTTTGAGGATTACGCTCAAATCAAATGTCCTAGAACCAAATTTCCACATGTAACTACTAGATTGTGATACAATACACTAATGGGTGAAGTTTGGTTGACTTCTGCGCAGCGGTTTGAAAGTTAACATCAAAATTACATTTCTCGGCCATATCGCATAGATCTCACTGTGAAAAGGCTTAAATGGCTTTTTTGACCTAAGTTTGAGGATTGCGCTCAAATCAAATGTCCAATAACCAAATTTCCACATGTAACTACTAGATTGTGATACAATACACTAATGGGTGAAGTTTGGTTGACTTCTGCGCAGCAGTTTTAGAGTTAACATCAAAATTACATTTCTCGGCCATATCGCATAGATCTCACTGTGAAAAGGCTTAAATGACTTTTTTAATTAAGTTTGATGATTGCGTTCAAACAAAATGTCCTAGAACAAAATTTTCAAATGTAATTACTAGATTGTGATACAATACACTAATGGGTGAAGTTTGGTTGACTTCTGCGCAGCGGTTTGAAAGTTAACATCAAAATTACATTTCTCGGCCATATCGCATAGATCTCACTGTGAAAAGGCTTAAATGGCTTTTTTGACCTAAGTTTGAGGATTGCGCTCAAATCAAATGTCCAATAACCAAATTTCCACATGTAACTACTAGATTGTGATACAATACACTAATGGGTGAAGTTTGGTTGACTTCTGCGCAGCAGTTTTAGAGTTAACATCAAAATTACATTTCTCGGCCATATCGCATAGATCTCACTGTGAAAAGGCTTAAATGACTTTTTTAATTAAGTTTGATGATTGCGTTCAAACAAAATGTCCTAGAACAAAATTTTCAAATGTAACTACTAGATTGTGATACAATACACTATTGGGTGAAGTTTGGTTGACTTCTGCGCAGCGGTTTGGGAGTGAACATCAAAATTACATTTCTCGGCCATATCGCATAGATCTCACTGTGAAAAGGCTTAAATGGCTTTTTTGACCTAAGTTTGAGGATTGCGCTCAAATCAAATGTCCTATAACCAAATTTCCACATGTAACTACTAGATTGTGATACAATACACTAATGGGTGAAGTTTGGTTGACTTCTGCGCAGCGGTTTGGGAGTTAACATCAAAATTACATTTCTCGGCCATATCGCATAGATCTCACTGTGAAAAGGCTTAAATGACTTTTTTAATTAAGTTTGATGATTGCGTTCAAAAAAAATGTCCTAGAACAAAATTTTCAAATGTAACTACTAGATTGTGATACAATACACTATTGGGTGAAGTTTGGTTGACTTCTGCGCAGCGGTTTGGGAGTTAACATCAAAATTACATTTCTCGGCCATATCGCATTGATCTCACTGTGAAAAGGCTTAAATGGCTTTTTTGACCTAAGTTTGAGGATTGCGCTCAAACAAAATGTCCTAGAACAAAATTTTCAAATGTAACTACTAGATTGTGATACAATACACTATTGGGTGAAGTTTGGTTGACTTCTGCGCAGCGGTTTGGGAGTTAACATCAAAATTACATTTCTCGGCCATATCGCATAGATCTCACTGTGAAAAGGCTTAAATGGCTTTTTTGACCTAAGTTTGAGGATTGCGCTCAAATCAAATGTCCTAGAACCAAATTTCCACATGTAACTACTAGATTGTGATACAATACACTAATGGGTGAAGTTTGGTTGACTTCTGCGCAGCGGTTTGGGAGTTAACATCAAAATTACATTTCTCGGCCATATCGCATAGATCTCACTGTGAAAAGGCTTAAATGACTTTTTTAATTAAGTTTGATGATTGCGTTCAAACAAAATGTCCTAGAACAAAATTTTCAAATGTAACTACTAGATTGTGATACAATACACTATTGGGTGAAGTTTGGTTGACTTCTGCGCAGCGGTTTGAAAGTTAACATCAAAATTACATTTCTCGGCCATATCGCATAGATCTCACTGTGAAAAGGCTTAAATGGCTTTTTTGACCTAAGTTTGAGGATTGCGCTCAAATCAAATGTCCAATAACCAAATTTCCACATGTAACTACTAGATTGTGATACAATACACTAATGGGTGAAGTTTGGTTGACTTCTGCGCAGCAGTTTTAGAGTTAACATCAAAATTACATTTCTCGGCCATATCGCATAGATCTCACTGTGAAAAGGCTTAAATGACTTTTTTAATTAAGTTTGATGATTGCGTTCAAACAAAATGTCCTAGAACAAAATTTTCAAATGTAACTACTAGATTGTGATACAATACACTAATGGGTGAAGTTTGGTTGACTTCTGCGCAGCGGTTTGAAAGTTAACATCAAAATTACATTTCTCGGCCATATCGCATAGATCTCACTGTGAAAAGGCTTAAATGGCTTTTTTGACCTAAGTTTGAGGATTGCGCTCAAATCAAATGTCCAATAACCAAATTTCCACATGTAACTACTAGATTGTGATACAATACACTAATGGGTGAAGTTTGGTTGACTTCTGCGCAGCAGTTTTAGAGTTAACATCAAAATTACATTTCTCGGCCATATCGCATATATCTCACTGTGAAAAGGCTTAAATGACTTTTTTAATTAAGTTTGATGATTGCGTTCAAACAAAATGTCCTAGAACAAAATTTTCAAATGTAACTACTAGATTGTGATACAATACACTATTGGGTGAAGTTTGGTTGACTTCTGCGCAGCGGTTTGGGAGTGAACATCAAAATTACATTTCTCGGCCATATCGCATAGATCTCACTGTGAAAAGGCTTAAATGGCTTTTTTGACCTAAGTTTGAGGATTGCGCTCAAATCAAATGTCCTATAACCAAATTTCCACATGTAACTACTAGATTGTGATACAATACACTAATGGGTGAAGTTTGGTTGACTTCTGCGCAGCGGTTTGGGAGTTAACATCAAAATTACATTTCTCGGCCATATCGCATAGATCTCACTGTGAAAAGGCTTAAATGACTTTTTTAATTAAGTTTGATGATTGCGTTCAAAAAAAATGTCCTAGAACAAAATTTTCAAATGTAACTACTAGATTGTGATACAATACACTATTGGGTGAAGTTTGGTTGACTTCTGCGCAGCGGTTTGGGAGTTAACATCAAAATTACATTTCTCGGCCATATCGCATTGATCTCACTGTGAAAAGGCTTAAATGGCTTTTTTGACCTAAGTTTTAGGATTGCGCTCAAACAAAATGTCCTAGAACAAAATTTTCAAATGTAACTACTAGATTGTGATACAATACACTATTGGGTGAAGTTTGGTTGACTTCTGCGCAGCGGTTTGGGAGTTAACATCAAAATTACATTTCTCGGCCATATCGCATAGATCTCACTGTGAAAAGGCTTAAATGGCTTTTTTGTATTTGTATTTATTTGTATTTATTTTGATCTCCATTAGTTGTAACAGGTACATCTACTCTTCCTGGAGTCAATTCAGCCTGCTCCGTTCAAACATTTACACCAGTGCTTGCCTCACCAACCAAAATGCATACGGAAAAAATAACAATAAAAAATCCCACACCCACCCCCTCCCCTCCCTCCCTATCCATACACTCACACACACACCCCTACATATAAATGCACATATAGTACAGACATACACATTACATATATCTCTATACATATCTATATACTACATGCATGTACATGTACAGAAAAGACCCAGTCTTTGTTTTCCTGACGTTCATTGAAGTTATCTGGCTCATGGCGGTTAGTTATTTCGTTTCAGAATTCATTACTAATTAAATGTCTCTTCAGAAGGAACTTAAACTGATTTTTACTGTTTGCAGAAATAATTTCAATTGGCACAGTGTTCCAGCCCAACATCGCTCTATACATGACTGAACTTTTTCCATGGTTTGTTTTGACATGAGGCAAAATGAATCTACCCCCCATGGCATGACGGGTCTCATGTTGATGTTCATCAGAACTTCGATATAATTTTTGGAAAAGTACCTTTGGAATTTTAGTCGTAACTATATTTCTCGTAAAAGTAAGCAATGAAGCCGTAAATCTGTCTTTAACTTTTAACCAGGACAATGTGTTGTGCATCCAGTTTACGTTAGTTCTGAGTGAACAACGAAGCACACACCGAGCTGCTCTATTTTGGACAGTTTGTAAAGTTGTTATATGAGTTATAGCGGCACATGACCAAATATCAGAGCAGTAATCTAAGTGTGACAACACAAGTGTCTTTGTCACATCTGCTCTCATATTAAGAGGCAGCATCTGGGAACATCTTCTTACCATTGAAAGACTTTGACCCATTCTGCGAAGTACTTTACGAATATGTTCTGACCAAGATAGTTTATTGTCAATCTCCACACCAAGAAGTTTAGTCACCTGTACCTGCTCAACACTAGTGTTTTTGACAACTAGATGTAGTTTGGGTTCAGTTAAAAGACTATGTTTGGTTCCAAAGACAATACTTTTTGTCTTGTCCACATTTAGTACTAGTTTGTTAGTCATAACCCAATCAGAAACATATTTTAACTCTTCCATCAAAACATTTTGAATTTCTTCGACTGTAGTTTGTGATGAATAAATTGTTGAGTCATCTGCGTACATGGCTATTTTTGCTTTTTTTAACACCAATGGCAGGTCATTAGTATATATAGAGAACAGGAGTGGTCCCAGGCAGCTTCCCTGTGGTATACCACAGTGAACATTTTTCCAGTCCGATAAGCTCCCATTAAAAAAGACAGCTTGCCTCCTGTTTTCAAGATAACTCTTAAGCCAGAGTAGTGCTGCTTGACCAAAGCCATAACATTGCATTTTTTTTAACAGGAGGTTGTGATCAATAAGATCAAAAGCTGAGCTAAAATCCAGCAGTACCGCTCCTGCCAGCCTTCTGTTATCTAATGCCGTTAGCCAATCATTTGTCATCTGTGCCAACGCTGTAGCGGTTGAATGCCCTGCTCTGTACGCATGTTGGAAATCTGTATTTAGATTATTATCTGAGAAATATTCTTGAATTTGGTCAAAGACAATCCTTTCCATAATTTTACTCAGAGCAGGCAACAGACTGACCGGTCTACTATTAGGACCACAGAAAGGTAAGGCTGCACTTTTTTGTAATGGCACAATTTTAGCTGTTTTCCAAGCATTTGGATAAACTCCCTTATTAAAAGTCAGGTTTAGAATGTGAGTAATGGGAACTGCAATGAGGCTTGCAGCAAGTTTCAACAATTTTGGATCAATATTATCTACACCTGATGGCTTTTCTTTACATTCCAATAATAATTTTTCTACCTGGCTAATAGTAACATTAACAAATTCAAAGTTGCAAGTTTTCCCTTCCATAATACAATTCCTTATGAGAAGCTCTGCTTTTGAGTTATTAGTTTCTCCCATGTCCTCTCTTAACCTACCAATTTTATTACAAAAATAATTGTTTAAGTTATTGGCTATAACCATTGGCTTTGTGATAAACTGACCCCCTAATTCCATAAATGATGGAGTGGATTTAACGTTCCTTCCCAGCATACTATTCAGAATGCTCCATAATTTTTTGTTGTCATGTTTTCCATTTATAATCAAATTGTTATAGTACACCTTCTTTTTCTTTTTATTTAATTTAGTAACATAGTTTCTAAGTTTCCGATATATCTGCCAATCTGTTTCATAATGAGAAACATTTGCCACTCTTTTAGCCTCATCTCTTTGTGCCATGCAGTCCTTGAGTTCGGTATCTATCCAACCAGCTCTTACTTTGCTCACTGTACGCTTTTTTATCGGGGCGTGTTTATCACTCACCTCTAAGAACAGCTTGTTGAAAACTTCAACTGCAACATCTGGATTCTTACTAATCAACACTTCATCCCAACAGATATTACGGACATCCTCGATAAACCCATCTTCAGTAAAACTTTTATATGACCTTTTAAATATAATTTTATGCCCAGCTTTAGGAACGCTGGTTTTCCTCACCATAGCAATGAGGTTATGATCACTACAGCCCACTGGGACTGATATAGCTTTAGTACAAAAATCTCCAGAGTTAGTAAAAATATGGTCAATCAAAGTAGAAGTCTTAGATCCGTCACTCCTACAGTCTATTCGCGTTGGTTTAGTTACCAACTGTTTTAAACCACATGCCTCAATAATAGAATGAAGCTTATTTCTTAAAGGACACTGTAATAAGTTCCAGTCTATATTGAGGTCTCCCATAATATAGACTTCATTTTGATTGTCACACACGTTGTCTATCATAGCACATACATTATCCAGGTAAGCAGAATTTGCATTGGGTGGACGGTAACAACAGCCAACCAGCAGTGGTTTTAGATGTGGAATGTGGACTTGAAGCACTAATACTTCAATCTCAGGTAACATTAAATCCAATCTAATTTTTACTGGTATATGCTCCTGTATATACATGGCTACACCGCCACCCCTTGCATTTCTGTCGTTTCTATATATGCAATACCCTTGTATATATACTGAGGAGTCTTCAAATGATGAATCAAGATGAGTCTCAGTAATTCCTAATATATGTAATTTGCCTTCAACCAAAATATTTGAAACATCTGTTAACTTATTTCTGAGGCTACATATGTTTAGATGTGCCACCTTTAGTCCCTTCTTAGGTAGTCTTGCTAAATTCACCATTCTCGGTTATTAATGTTGGACCACTCTAACCACGAAAAAGCCACAACTTCTGCATTGGCATTTATAGTTGCTGGGTTCAAATTCAACCGCCATTTCAATACACAACCGCTCACACACACACACTCACCCCTCCCCTTTACCCCCCCAAAGTCTATAATCATAGTGAAACTAGTGCAGTAATTCTCTCCTTATTGTCCTGCTATACAAATAATATATTAGTCCATCGTTCTCATATCATATATGAAAGTTCCCTCAAATAATTTCATCGTTAAATATACAGTACATCCACCAGTCACTGTCCTCCAGTGACTAACGTCACGTCTGATCGCATGGTCCTTCACCCAATCAGCAGCGCTTACGGCTTTACCATGTGACCGACAATGCGGAACCAAAACAGCCGTACTAATCCTCACATGGACAGGCAAATGGAAAAAATAATGTCTAGAAAAGAGGGAACTTTGGGATAGCCGACTATATAATGACACATTTTAGCATTGCTAGCATTAATTCGAGCAATCCATATCGTGATTCCATCTACTCTGCATTCTCCCGACTCTTGAGGAACAGCTCCAACTTCGCCGGGTCGTCAAAAAACTTGTGTTCATGGCCCTTGGATACTTTTATAGTGGCCGGGTAGATCAGAAAAGCCATGAAACCAGCAAGTCGAGCCTTTTCCATGACAGGATAACAGCATTTACGTCGGACCCGTGTTGCCAGGCTGTAGTCAGCTGTGAAGCGGACCTCTTTTCCTCCGATCACAAGTGGTGAGTCCCTCGATGCTCTCAAGATTCTTGCTCTGTCCGTATATCGTAAGCACATGAAGATCATGGTCCTCGGTTTTGTGGCTGCATTGCCCCGTGAAGGCCCAATGCGGTGCGCTCGCATGATCTCCGGTGGTGAATCTTTAAGCGTTGGGAACCAAAGTGGTATCTGAGCCGTGATGTAATGTAAGGCATTAGTACTTTCCTTTCCCTCACAAAGGCCGTGCACGACAATGTTGTTTTGTCTGCTCCGATCTTCTAAATCAGCTAGCTTTGTCTCCACAGCTGTCATGGTTTTGGACAAAGCTGTAGAGGCCTGCTCCACTTTGGCCGTGCGAGTCATTAAGTTTGTGTTAGCCTCCCGTAGTGCCTTTGTCTCTTCTTTGATCTCTAAGAAATCTGCTCGCAATGATTCCAACCTTTGCTCCAACCGTGCAAATCTTTCCTTTGATGCATCCTCGGCCTTGGCAAAATATTTCTCAAGAGCAGTTTCAATAAGCAAGGTTAGCGTTTCTGGAGACGCCATCGTGGCCTCGCTCTCTGTGGCTCTCTCTGGTAAATTTACTTTTCCACGCGGCATGTGTAGCATCAAAAGTTTTCACAAATCTTTCAGAGCTGGGGTTTAACACAAGCAGCTTGCCGGTGCCAGCCAATCCAATGTACCAAACCTGGACTACTTTATAAATTGAATCATGCAGGAGGAGAAGCGAACGGAGCTACTCTTGGGCAGCCATATTGATCGATTGATTTTTTGACCTAAGTTTGAGGATTGCGCTCAAATCAAATGTCCTAGAACCAAATTTCCACATGTAACTACTAGATTGTGATACAATACACTAATGGGTGAAGTTTGGTTGACTTCTGCGCAGCGGTTTGGGAGTTAACATCAAAATTACATTTCTCGGCCATATCGCATAGATCTCACTGTGAAAAGGCTTAAATGACTTTTTTAATTAAGTTTGATGATTGCGTTCAAACAAAATGTCCTAGAACAAAATTTTCAAATGTAACTACTAGATTGTGATACAATACACTATTGGGTGAAGTTTGGTTGACTTCTGCGCAGCGGTTTGGGAGTTAACATCAAAATTACATTTCTCGGCCATATCGCATAGATCTCACTGTGAAAAGGCTTAAATGACTTTTTTAATTAAGTTTAATGATTGCGCTCAAACCAAATGTCCTAGAACGAAATTTTCAAATGTAACTACTAGAATGTGATACAATACACTATTGGGTGAAGTTTAGTTGACTTCTGCGCAGCGGTTTGGGAGTTAACATCAAAATTACATTTCTCGGCCATATCGCATAGATCTCACTGTGAAAAGGCTTAAATGGCTTTTTTGACCTAAGTTTAATGATTGCGCTCAAACCAAATGTCCTAGAACGAAATTTTCAAATGTAACTACTAGAATGTGATACAATACACTATTGGGTGAAGTTTGGTTGACTTCTGCGCAGCGGTTTGGGAGTGAACATCAAAATTACATTTCTCGGCCATATCGCATAGATCTCACTGTGAAAAGGCTTAAATGGCTTTTTTGACCTAAGTTTGAGGATTGCGCTCAAACAAAATGTCCTAGAACAAAATTTTCAAATGTAACTACTAGATTGTGATACAATACACTATTGGGTGAAGTTTGGTTGACTTCTGCGCAGCGGTTTGGGAGTTAACATCAAAATTACATTTCTCGGCCATATCGCATAGATCTCACTGTGAAAAGGCTTAAATGACTTTTTTAATTAAGTTTGATGATTGCGCTCAAACAAAATGTCCTAGAACAAAATTTTCAAATGTAACTACTAGAATGTGATACAATACACTATTGGGTGAAGTTTGGTTGACTTCTGCGCAGCGGTTTGGGAGTTAACATCAAAATTACATTTCTCGGCCATATCGCATAGATCTCACTGTGAAAAGGCTTAAATGACTTTTTTAATTAAGTTTGATGATTGCGTTCAAACAAAATGTCCTAGAACAAAATTTTCAAATGTAACTACTAGAATGTGATACAATACACTATTGGGTGAAGTTTGGTTGACTTCTGCGCAGCGGTTTGGGAGTTAACATCAAAATTACATTTCTCGGCCATATCGCATTGATCTCACTGTGAAAAGGCTTAAATGGCTTTTTTGACCTAAGTTTGAGGATTGCGCTCAAACAAAATGTCCTAGAACAAAATTTTCAAATGTAACTACTAGATTGTGATACAATACACTATTGGGTGAAGTTTGGTTGACTTCTGCGCAGCGGTTTGGGAGTTAACATCAAAATTACATTTCTCGGCCATATCGCATAGATCTCACTGTGAAAAGGCTTAAATGGCTTTTTTGACCTAAGTTTGAGGATTGCGCTCAAATCAAATGTCCTAGAACCAAATTTCCACATGTAACTACTAGATTGTGATACAATACACTAATGGGTGAAGTTTGGTTGACTTCTGCGCAGCGGTTTGGGAGTTAACATCAAAATTACATTTCTCGGCCATATCGCATAGATCTCACTGTGAAAAGGCTTAAATGGCTTTTTTGACCTAAGTTTAATAATTGCGCTCAAACCAAATGTCGTAGAACGAAATTTTCAAATGTAACTACTAGAATGTGATACAATACACTATTGGGTGAAGTTTGGTTGACTTCTGCGCAGCGGTTTGGGAGTTAACATCAAAATTACATTTCTCGGCCATATCGCATAGATCTCACTGTGAAAAGGCTTAAATGGCTTTTTTGACCTAAGTTTGAGGATTGCGCTCAAATCAAATGTCCTAGAACCAAATTTCCACATGTAACTACTAGATTGTGATACAATACACTAATGGGTGAAGTTTGGTTGACTTCTGCGCAGCGGTTTGAAAGTTAACATCAAAATTACATTTCTCGGCCATATCGCATAGATCTCACTGTGAAAAGGCTTAAATGGCTTTTTTGACCTAAGTTTGAGGATTGCGCTCAAATCAAATGTCCAATAACCAAATTTCCACATGTAACTACTAGATTGTGATACAATACACTAATGGGTGAAGTTTGGTTGACTTCTGCGCAGCAGTTTTAGAGTTAACATCAAAATTACATTTCTCGGCCATATCGCATAGATCTCACTGTGAAAAGGCTTAAATGACTTTTTTAATTAAGTTTGATGATTGCGTTCAAACAAAATGTCCTAGAACAAAATTTTCAAATGTAACTACTAGATTGTGATACAATACACTATTGGGTGAAGTTTGGTTGACTTCTGCGCAGCGGTTTGGGAGTGAACATCAAAATTACATTTCTCGGCCATATCGCATAGATCTCACTGTGAAAAGGCTTAAATGGCTTTTTTGACCTAAGTTTGAGGATTGCGCTCAAATCAAATGTCCTATAACCAAATTTCCACATGTAACTACTAGATTGTGATACAATACACTAATGGGTGAAGTTTGGTTGACTTCTGCGCAGCGGTTTGGGAGTTAACATCAAAATTACATTTCTCGGCCATATCGCATAGATCTCACTGTGAAAAGGCTTAAATGACTTTTTTAATTAAGTTTGATGATTGCGTTCAAAAAAAATGTCCTAGAACAAAATTTTCAAATGTAACTACTAGATTGTGATACAATACACTATTGGGTGAAGTTTGGTTGACTTCTGCGCAGCGGTTTGGGAGTTAACATCAAAATTACATTTCTCGGCCATATCGCATAGATCTCACTGTGAAAAGGCTTAAATGGCTTTTTTGACCTAAGTTTGAGGATTGCGCTCAAATCAAATGTCCTAGAACCAAATTTCCACATGTAACTACTAGATTGTGATACAATACACTAATGGGTGAAGTTTGGTTGACTTCTGCGCAGCGGTTTGGGAGTTAACATCAAAATTACATTTCTCGGCCATATCGCATAGATCTCACTGTGAAAAGGCTTAAATGGCTTTTTTGACCTAAGTTTAATAATTGCGCTCAAACCAAATGTCCTAGAACGAAATTTTCAAATGTAACTACTAGAATGTGATACAATACACTATTGGGTGAAGTTTGGTTGACTTCTGCGCAGCGGTTTGGGAGTTAACATCAAAATTACATTTCTCGGCCATATCGCATTGATCTCACTGTGAAAAGGCTTAAATGGCTTTTTTGACCTAAGTTTGAGGATTGCGCTCAAACAAAATGTCCTAGAACAAAATTTTCAAATGTAACTACTAGATTGTGATACAATACACTATTGGGTGAAGTTTGGTTGACTTCTGCGCAGCGGTTTGGGAGTTAACATCAAAATTACATTTCTCGGCCATATCGCATAGATCTCACTGTGAAAAGGCTTAAATGGCTTTTTTGACCTAAGTTTGAGGATTGCGCTCAAATCAAATGTCCTAGAACCAAATTTCCACATGTAACTACTAGATTGTGATACAATACACTAATGGGTGAAGTTTGGTTGACTTCTGCGCAGCGGTTTGGGAGTTAACATCAAAATTACATTTCTCGGCCATATCGCATAGATCTCACTGTGAAAAGGCTTAAATGACTTTTTTAATTAAGTTTGATGATTGCGTTCAAACAAAATGTCCTAGAACAAAATTTTCAAATGTAACTACTAGATTGTGATACAATACACTATTGGGTGAAGTTTGGTTGACTTCTGCGCAGCGGTTTGGGAGTTAACATCAAAATTACATTTCTCGGCCATATCGCATAGATCTCACTGTGAAAAGGCTTAAATGACTTTTTTAATTAAGTTTAATGATTGCGCTCAAACCAAATGTCCTAGAACGAAATTTTCAAATGTAACTACTAGAATGTGATACAATACACTATTGGGTGAAGTTTAGTTGACTTCTGCGCAGCGGTTTGGGAGTTAACATCAAAATTACATTTCTCGGCCATATCGCATAGATCTCACTGTGAAAAGGCTTAAATGGCTTTTTTGACCTAAGTTTAATGATTGCGCTCAAACCAAATGTCCTAGAACGAAATTTTCAAATGTAACTACTAGAATGTGATACAATACACTATTGGGTGAAGTTTGGTTGACTTCTGCGCAGCGGTTTGGGAGTTAACATCAAAATTACATTTCTCGGCCATATCGCATAGATCTCACTGTGAAAAGGCTTAAATGGCTTTTTGGACCTAAGTTTGAGGATTGCGCTCAAACAAAATGTCCTAGAACAAAATTTTCAAATGTCACTACTAGATTGTGATACAATACACTATTGGGTGAAGTTTGGTTGACTTCTGCGCAGCGGTTTGGGAGTTAACATCAAAATTACATTTCTCGGCCATATCGCATAGATCTCACTGTGAAAAGGCTTAAATGACTTTTTTAATTAAGTTTGATGATTGCGCTCAAACAAAATGTCCTAGAACAAAATTTTCAAATGTAACTACTAGAATGTGATACAATACACTATTGGGTGAAGTTTGGTTGACTTCTGCGCAGCGGTTTGGGAGTTAACATCAAAATTACATTTCTCGGCCATATCGCATAGATCTCACTGTGAAAAGGCTTAAATGACTTTTTTAATTAAGTTTGATGATTGCGTTCAAACAAAATGTCCCAGAACAAAATTTTCAAATGTAACTACTAGAATGTGATACAATACACTATTGGGTGAAGTTTGGTTGACTTCTGCGCAGCGGTTTGGGAGTTAACATCAAAATTACATTTCTCGGCCATATCGCATTGATCTCACTGTGAAAAGGCTTAAATGGCTTTTTTGACCTAAGTTTGAGGATTGCGCTCAAACAAAATGTCCTAGAACAAAATTTTCAAATGTAACTACTAGATTGTGATACAATACACTATTGGGTGAAGTTTGGTTGACTTCTGCGCAGCGGTTTGGGAGTTAACATCAAAATTACATTTCTCGGCCATATCGCATAGATCTCACTGTGAAAAGGCTTAAATGGCTTTTTTGACCTAAGTTTGAGGATTGCGCTCAAATCAAATGTCCTAGAACCAAATTTCCACATGTAACTACTAGATTGTGATACAATACACTAATGGGTGAAGTTTGGTTTACTTCTGCGCAGCGGTTTGGGAGTTAACATCAAAATTACATTTCTCGGCCATATCGCATAGATCTCACTGTGAAAAGGCTTAAATGGCTTTTTTGACCTAAGTTTAATAATTGCGCTCAAACCAAATGTCCTTGAACGAAATTTTAAAATGTAACTACTAGAATGTGATACAATACACTATTGGGTGAAGTTTGGTTGACTTCTGCGCAGCGGTTTGGGAGTTAACATCAAAATTACATTTCTCGGCCATATCGCATAGATCTCACTGTGAAAAGGCTTAAATGACTTTTATTAAGTTTGATGATTGCGTTCAAACAAAATGTCCTAGAACAAAATTTTCAAATGTAACTACTAGATTGTGATACAATACACTATTGGGTGAAGTTTGGTTGACTTCTGCGCAGCGGTTTGGGAGTTAACATCAAAATTACATTTCTCGGCCATATCGCATAGATCTCACTGTGAAAAGGCTTAAATGACTTTTATTAAGTTTGATGATTGCGTTCAAACAAAATGTCCTAGAACAAAATTTTCAAATGTAACTACTAGATTGTGATACAATACACTATTGGGTGAAGTTTGGTTGACTTCTGCGCAGCGGTTTGGGAGTTAACATCAAAATTACATTTCTCGGCCATATCGCATAGATCTCACTGTGAAAAGGCTTAAATGACTTTTATTAAGTTTGATGATTGCGTTCAAACAAAATGTCCTAGAACAAAATTTTCAAATGTAACTACTAGATTGTGATACAATACACTATTGGGTGAAGTTTGGTTGACTTCTGCGCAGCGGTTTGGGAGTTAACATCAAAATTACATTTCTCGGCCATATCGCATAGATCTCACTGTGAAAAGGCTTAAATGGCTTTTTTGACCTAAGTTTGAGGATTGCGCTCAAATCAAATGTCCTAGAACCAAATTTCTACATGTAACTACTAGATTGTGATACAATACACTAATGGGTGAAGTTTGGTTGACTTCTGCGCAGCGGTTTGGGAGTTAACATCAAAATTACATTTCTCGGCCATATCGCATAGATCTCACTGTGAAAAGGCTTAAATGACTTTTTTAATTAAGTTTGATGATTGCGTTCAAAAAAAATGTCCTAGAACAAAATTTTCAAATGTAACTACTAGATTGTGATACAATACACTATTGGGTGAAGTTTGGTTGACTTCTGCGCAGCGGTTTGGGAGTTAACATCAAAATTACATTTCTCGGCCATATCGCATAGATCTCACTGTGAAAAGGCTTAAATGGCTTTTTTGACCTAAGTTTGAGGATTGCGCTCAAATCAAATGTCCTAGAACCAAATTTCCACATGTAACTACTAGATTGTGATACAATACACTAATGGGTGAAGTTTGGTTGACTTCTGCGCAGCGGTTTGGGAGTTAACATCAAAATTACATTTCTCGGCCATATCGCATAGATCTCACTGTGAAAAGGCTTAAATGGCTTTTTTGACCTAAGTTTAATAATTGCGCTCAAACCAAATGTCCTAGAACGAAATTTTCAAATGTAACTACTAGAATGTGATACAATACACTATTGGGTGAAGTTTGGTTGACTTCTGCGCAGCGGTTTGGGAGTTAACATCAAAATTACATTTCTCGGCCATATCGCATTGATCTCACTGTGAAAAGGCTTAAATGGCTTTTTTGACCTAAGTTTGAGGATTGCGCTCAAACAAAATGTCCTAGAACAAAATTTTCAAATGTAACTACTAGATTGTGATACAATACACTATTGGGTGAAGTTTGGTTGACTTCTGCGCAGCGGTTTGGGAGTTAACATCAAAATTACATTTCTCGGCCATATCGCATAGATCTCACTGTGAAAAGGCTTAAATGGCTTTTTTGACCTAAGTTTGAGGATTGCGCTCAAATCAAATGTCCTAGAACCAAATTTCCACATGTAACTACTAGATTGTGATACAATACACTAATGGGTGAAGTTTGGTTGACTTCTGCGCAGCGGTTTGGGAGTTAACATCAAAATTACATTTCTCGGCCATATCGCATAGATCTCACTGTGAAAAGGCTTAAATGACTTTTTTAATTAAGTTTGATGATTGCGTTCAAACAAAATGTCCTAGAACAAAATTTTCAAATGTAACTACTAGATTGTGATACAATACACTATTGGGTGAAGTTTGGTTGACTTCTGCGCAGCGGTTTGGGAGTTAACATCAAAATTACATTTCTCGGCCATATCGCATAGATCTCACTGTGAAAAGGCTTAAATGACTTTTTTAATTAAGTTTAATGATTGCGCTCAAACCAAATGTCCTAGAACGAAATTTTCAAATGTAACTACTAGAATGTGATACAATACACTATTGGGTGAAGTTTAGTTGACTTCTGCGCAGCGGTTTGGGAGTTAACATCAAAATTACATTTCTCGGCCATATCGCATAGATCTCACTGTGAAAAGGCTTAAATGGCTTTTTTGACCTAAGTTTAATGATTGCGCTCAAACCAAATGTCCTAGAACGAAATTTTCAAATGTAACTACTAGAATGTGATACAATACACTATTGGGTGAAGTTTGGTTGACTTCTGCGCAGCGGTTTGGGAGTTAACATCAAAATTACATTTCTCGGCCATATCGCATAGATCTCACTGTGAAAAGGCTTAAATGGCTTTTTGGACCTAAGTTTGAGGATTGCGCTCAAACAAAATGTCCTAGAACAAAATTTTCAAATGTCACTACTAGATTGTGATACAATACACTATTGGGTGAAGTTTGGTTGACTTCTGCGCAGCGGTTTGGGAGTTAACATCAAAATTACATTTCTCGGCCATATCGCATAGATCTCACTGTGAAAAGGCTTAAATGACTTTTTTAATTAAGTTTGATGATTGCGCTCAAACAAAATGTCCTAGAACAAAATTTTCAAATGTAACTACTAGAATGTGATACAATACACTATTGGGTGAAGTTTGGTTGACTTCTGCGCAGCGGTTTGGGAGTTAACATCAAAATTACATTTCTCGGCCATATCGCATAGATCTCACTGTGAAAAGGCTTAAATGACTTTTTTAATTAAGTTTGATGATTGCGTTCAAACAAAATGTCCCAGAACAAAATTTTCAAATGTAACTACTAGAATGTGATACAATACACTATTGGGTGAAGTTTGGTTGACTTCTGCGCAGCGGTTTGGGAGTTAACATCAAAATTACATTTCTCGGCCATATCGCATTGATCTCACTGTGAAAAGGCTTAAATGGCTTTTTTGACCTAAGTTTGAGGATTGCGCTCAAACAAAATGTCCTAGAACAAAATTTTCAAATGTAACTACTAGATTGTGATACAATACACTATTGGGTGAAGTTTGGTTGACTTCTGCGCAGCGGTTTGGGAGTTAACATCAAAATTACATTTCTCGGCCATATCGCATAGATCTCACTGTGAAAAGGCTTAAATGGCTTTTTTGACCTAAGTTTGAGGATTGCGCTCAAATCAAATGTCCTAGAACCAAATTTCCACATGTAACTACTAGATTGTGATACAATACACTAATGGGTGAAGTTTGGTTTACTTCTGCGCAGCGGTTTGGGAGTTAACATCAAAATTACATTTCTCGGCCATATCGCATAGATCTCACTGTGAAAAGGCTTAAATGGCTTTTTTGACCTAAGTTTAATAATTGCGCTCAAACCAAATGTCCTTGAACGAAATTTTAAAATGTAACTACTAGAATGTGATACAATACACTATTGGGTGAAGTTTGGTTGACTTCTGCGCAGCGGTTTGGGAGTTAACATCAAAATTACATTTCTCGGCCATATCGCATAGATCTCACTGTGAAAAGGCTTAAATGACTTTTATTAAGTTTGATGATTGCGTTCAAACAAAATGTCCTAGAACAAAATTTTCAAATGTAACTACTAGATTGTGATACAATACACTATTGGGTGAAGTTTGGTTGACTTCTGCGCAGCGGTTTGGGAGTTAACATCAAAATTACATTTCTCGGCCATATCGCATAGATCTCACTGTGAAAAGGCTTAAATGACTTTTATTAAGTTTGATGATTGCGTTCAAACAAAATGTCCTAGAACAAAATTTTCAAATGTAACTACTAGATTGTGATACAATACACTATTGGGTGAAGTTTGGTTGACTTCTGCGCAGCGGTTTGGGAGTTAACATCAAAATTACATTTCTCGGCCATATCGCATAGATCTCACTGTGAAAAGGCTTAAATGACTTTTATTAAGTTTGATGATTGCGTTCAAACAAAATGTCCTAGAACAAAATTTTCAAATGTAACTACTAGATTGTGATACAATACACTATTGGGTGAAGTTTGGTTGACTTCTGCGCAGCGGTTTGGGAGTTAACATCAAAATTACATTTCTCGGCCATATCGCATAGATCTCACTGTGAAAAGGCTTAAATGGCTTTTTTGACCTAAGTTTGAGGATTGCGCTCAAATCAAATGTCCTAGAACCAAATTTCTACATGTAACTACTAGATTGTGATACAATACACTAATGGGTGAAGTTTGGTTGACTTCTGCGCAGCGGTTTGGGAGTTAACATCAAAATTACATTTCTCGGCCATATCGCATAGATCTCACTGTGAAAAGGCTTAAATGACTTTTTTAATTAAGTTTAATGATTGCGCTCAAACCAAATGTCCTAGAACGAAATTTTCAAATGTAACTACTAGAATGTGATACAATACACTATTGGGTGAAGTTTAGTTGACTTCTGCGCAGCGGTTTGGGAGTTAACATCAAAATTACATTTCTCGGCCATATCGCATAGATCTCACTGTGAAAAGGCTTAAATGGCTTTTTTGACCTAAGTTTAATGATTGCGCTCAAACCAAATGTCCTAGAACGAAATTTTCAAATGTAACTACTAGAATGTGATACAATACACTATTGGGTGAAGTTTGGTTGACTTCTGCGCAGCGGTTTGGGAGTTAACATCAAAATTACATTTCTCGGCCATATTGCATAGATCTCACTGTGAAAAGGCTTAAATGGCTTTTTTGACCTAAGTTTGAGGATTGCGCTCAAACAAAATGTCCTAGAACAAAATTTTCAAATGTAACTACTAGATTGTGATACAATACACTATTGGGTGAAGTTTGGTTGACTTCTGCGCAGCGGTTTGGGAGTTAACATCAAAATTACATTTCTCGGCCATATCGCATAGATCTCACTGTGAAAAGGCTTAAATGACTTTTTTAATTAAGTTTGATGATTGCGCTCAAACAAAATGTCCTAGAACAAAATTTTCAAATGTAACTACTAGAATGTGATACAATACACTATTGGGTGAAGTTTGGTTGACTTCTGCGCAGCGGTTTGGGAGTTAACATCAAAATTACATTTCTCGGCCATATCGCATAGATCTCACTGTGAAAAGGCTTAAATGACTTTTTTAATTAAGTTTGATGATTGCGTTCAAACAAAATGTCCTAGAACAAAATTTTCAAATGTAACTACTAGAATGTGATACAATACACTATTGGGTGAAGTTTGGTTGACTTCTGCGCAGCGGTTTGGGAGTTAACATCAAAATTACATTTCTCGGCCATATCGCATTGATCTCACTGTGAAAAGGCTTAAATGGCTTTTTTGACCTAAGTTTGAGGATTGCGCTCAAACAAAATGTCCTAGAACAAAATTTTCAAATGTAACTACTAGATTGTGATACAATACACTATTGGGTGAAGTTTGGTTGACTTCTGCGCAGCGGTTTGGGAGTTAACATCAAAATTACATTTCTCGGCCATATCGCATAGATCTCACTGTGAAAAGGCTTAAATGGCTTTTTTGACCTAAGTTTGAGGATTGCGCTCAAATCAAATGTCCTAGAACCAAATTTCCACATGTAACTACTAGATTGTGATACAATACACTAATGGGTGAAGTTTGGTTGACTTCTGCGCAGCGGTTTGGGAGTTAACATCAAAATTAAATTTCTCGGCCATATCGCATAGATCTCACTGTGAAAAGGCTTAAATGGCTTTTTTGACCTAAGTTTAATAATTGCGCTCAAACCAAATGTCCTAGAACGAAATTTTCAAATGTAACTACTAGAATGTGATACAATACACTATTGGGTGAAGTTTGGTTGACTTCTGCGCAGCGGTTTGGGAGTTAACATCAAAATTACATTTCTCGGCCATATCGCATAGATCTCACTGTGAAAAGGCTTAAATGGCTTTTTTGACCTAAGTTTGAGGATTGCGCTCAAATCAAATGTCCTAGAACCAAATTTCCACATGTAACTACTAGATTGTGATACAATACACTCATGGGTGAAGTTTGGTTGACTTCTGCGCAGCGGTTTGAAAGTTAACATCAAAATTACATTTCTCGGCCATATCGCATAGATCTCACTGTGAAAAGGCTTAAATGGCTTTTTTGACCTAAGTTTGAGGATTGCGCTCAAATCAAATGTCCAATAACCAAATTTCCACATGTAACTACTAGATTGTGATACAATACACTAATGGGTGAAGTTTGGTTGACTTCTGCGCAGCAGTTTTAGAGTTAACATCAAAATTACATTTCTCGGCCATATCGCATAGATCTCACTGTGAAAAGGCTTAAATGATTTTTTTAATTAAGTTTGATGATTGCGTTCAAACAAAATGTCCTAGAACAAAATTTTCAAATGTAACTACTAGATTGTGATACAATACACTATTGGGTGAAGTTTGGTTGACTTCTGCGCAGCGGTTTGGGAGTTAACATCAAAATTACATTTCTCGGCCATATCGCATAGATCTCACTGTGAAAAGGCTTAAATGGCTTTTTTGACCTAAGTTTGAGGATTGCGCTCAAATCAAATGTCCTATAACCAAATTTCCACATGTAACTACTAGATTGTGATACAATACACTAATGGGTGAAGTTTGGTTGACTTCTGCGCAGCGGTTTGGGAGTTAACATCAAAATTACATTTCTCGGCCATATCGCATAGATCTCACTGTGAAAAGGCTTAAATGACTTTTTTAATTAAGTTTGATGATTGCGTTAAAAAAAAATGTCCTAGAACAAAATTTTCAAATGTAACTACTAGATTGTGATACAATACACTATTGGGTGAAGTTTGGTTGACTTCTGCGCAGCGGTTTTGGAGTTAACATCAAAATTACATTTCTCGGCCATATCGCATAGATCTCACTGTGAAAAGGCTTAAATGGCTTTTTTGACCTAAGTTTGAGGATTGCGCTCAAATCAAATGTCCTAGAACCAAATTTCCACATGTAACTACTAGATTGTGATACAATACACTAATGGGTGAAGTTTGGTTGACTTCTGCGCAGCGGTTTGGGAGTTAACATCAAAATTACATTTCTCGGCCATATCGCATAGATCTCACTGTGAAAAGGCTTAAATGGCTTTTTTGACCTAAGTTTAATAATTGCGCTCAAACCAAATGTCCTAGAACGAAATTTTCAAATGTAACTACTAGAATGTGATACAATACACTATTGGGTGAAGTTTGGTTGACTTCTGCGCAGCGGTTTGGGAGTTAACATCAAAATTACATTTCTCGGCCATATCGCATTGATCTCACTGTGAAAAGGCTTAAATGGCTTTTTTGACCTAAGTTTGAGGATTGCGCTCAAACAAAATGTCCTAGAACAAAATTTTCAAATGTAACTACTAGATTGTGATACAATACACTATTGGGTGAAGTTTGGTTGACTTCTGCGCAGCGGTTTGGGAGTTAACATCAAAATTACATTTCTCGGCCATATCGCATAGATCTCACTGTGAAAAGGCTTAAATGGCTTTTTTGACCTAAGTTTGAGGATTGCGCTCAAATCAAATGTCCTAGAACCAAATTTCCACATGTAACTACTAGATTGTGATACAACACACTAATGGGTGAAGTTTGGTTGACTTCTGCGCAGCGGTTTGGGAGTTAACATCAAAATTACATTTCTCGGCCATATCGCATAGATCTCACTGTGAAAAGGCTTAAATGACTTTTTTAATTAAGTTTGATGATTGCGTTCAAACAAAATGTCCTAGAACAAAATTTTCAAATGTAACTACTAGATTGTGATACAATACACTATTGGGTGAAGTTTGGTTGACTTCTGCGCAGCGGTTTGGGAGTTAACATCAAAATTACATTTCTCGGCCATATCGCATAGATCTCACTGTGAAAAGGCTTAAATGACTTTTTTAATTAAGTTTAATGATTGCGCTCAAACCAAATGTCCTAGAACGAAATTTTCAAATGTAACTACTAGAATGTGATACAATACACTATTGGGTGAAGTTTAGTTGACTTCTGCGCAGCGGTTTGGGAGTTAACATCAGAATTACATTTCTCGGCCATATCGCATAGATCTCACTGTGAAAAGGCTTAAATGGCTTTTTTGACCTAAGTTTAATGATTGCGCTCAAACCAAATGTCCTAGAACGAAATTTTCAAATGTAACTACTAGAATGTGATACAATACACTATTGGGTGAAGTTTGGTTGACTTCTGCGCAGCGGTTTGGGAGTTAACATCAAAATTACATTTCTCGGCCATATCGCATAGATCTCACTGTGAAAAGGCTTAAATGGCTTTTTGGACCTAAGTTTGAGGATTGCGCTCAAACAAAATGTCCTAGAACAAAATTTTCAAATGTCACTACTAGATTGTGATACAATACACTATTGGGTGAAGTTTGGTTGACTTCTGCGCAGCGGTTTGGGAGTTAACATCAAAATTACATTTCTCGGCCATATCGCATAGATCTCACTGTGAAAAGGCTTAAATGACTTTTTTAATTAAGTTTGATGATTGCGCTCAAACAAAATGTCCTAGAACAAAATTTTCAAATGTAACTACTAGAATGTGATACAATACACTATTGGGTGAAGTTTGGTTGACTTCTGCGCAGCGGTTTGGGAGTTAACATCAAAATTACATTTCTCGGCCATATCGCATAGATCTCACTGTGAAAAGGCTTAAATGACTTTTTTAATTAAGTTTGATGATTGCGTTCAAACAAAATGTCCCAGAACAAAATTTTCAAATGTAACTACTAGAATGTGATACAATACACTATTGGGTGAAGTTTGGTTGACTTCTGCGCAGCGGTTTGGGAGTTAACATCAAAATTACATTTCTCGGCCATATCGCATTGATCTCACTGTGAAAAGGCTTAAATGGCTTTTTTGACCTAAGTTTGAGGATTGCGCTCAAACAAAATGTCCTAGAACAAAATTTTCAAATGTAACTACTAGATTGTGATACAATACACTATTGGGTGAAGTTTGGTTGACTTCTGCGCAGCGGTTTGGGAGTTAACATCAAAATTACATTTCTCGGCCATATCGCATAGATCTCACTGTGAAAAGGCTTAAATGGCTTTTTTGACCTAAGTTTGAGGATTGCGCTCAAATCAAATGTCCTAGAACCAAATTTCCACATGTAACTACTAGATTGTGATACAATACACTAATGGGTGAAGTTTGGTTTACTTCTGCGCAGCGGTTTGGGAGTTAACATCAAAATTACATTTCTCGGCCATATCGCATAGATCTCACTGTGAAAAGGCTTAAATGGCTTTTTTGACCTAAGTTTAATAATTGCGCTCAAACCAAATGTCCTTGAACGAAATTTTAAAATGTAACTACTAGAATGTGATACAATACACTATTGGGTGAAGTTTGGTTGACTTCTGCGCAGCGGTTTGGGAGTTAACATAAAAATTACATTTCTCGGCCATATCGCATAGATCTCACTGTGAAAAGGCTTAAATGACTTTTATTAAGTTTGATGATTGCGTTCAAACAAAATGTCCTAGAACAAAATTTTCAAATGTAACTACTAGATTGTGATACAATACACTATTGGGTGAAGTTTGGTTGACTTCTGCGCAGCGGTTTGGGAGTTAACATCAAAATTACATTTCTCGGCCATATCGCATAGATCTCACTGTGAAAAGGCTTAAATGACTTTTATTAAGTTTGATGATTGCGTTCAAACAAAATGTCCTAGAACAAAATTTTCAAATGTAACTACTAGATTGTGATACAATACACTATTGGGTGAAGTTTGGTTGACTTCTGCGCAGCGGTTTGGGAGTTAACATCAAAATTACACTTCTCGGCCATATCGCATAGATCTCACTGTGAAAAGGCTTAAATGACTTTTATTAAGTTTGATGATTGCGTTCAAACAAAATGTCCTAGAACAAAATTTTCAAATGTAACTACTAGATTGTGATACAATACACTATTGGGTGAAGTTTGGTTGACTTCTGCGCAGCGGTTTGGGAGTTAACATCAAAATTACATTTCTCGGCCATATCGCATAGATCTCACTGTGAAAAGGCTTAAATGGCTTTTTTGACCTAAGTTTGAGGATTGCGCTCAAATCAAATGTCCTAGAACCAAATTTCCACATGTAACTACTAGATTGTGATAAAATACACTAATGGGTGAAGTTTGGTTGACTTCTGCGCAGCGGTTTGGGAGTTAACATCAAAATTACATTTCTCGGCCATATCGCATAGATCTCACTGTGAAAAGGCTTAAATGACTTTTTTAATTAAGTTTGATGATTGCGTTCAAACAAAATGTCCTAGAACAAAATTTTTAAATGTAACTACTAGATTGTGATACAATACACTATTGGGTGAAGTTTGGTTGACTTCTGCGCAGCGGTTTGGGAGTTAACATCAAAATTACATTTCTCGGCCATATCGCATAGATCTCACTGTGAAAAGGCTTAAATGGCTTTTTTGACCTAAGTTTGAGGATTGCGCTCAAATCAAATGTCCTAGAACCAAATTTCCACATGTAACTACTAGATTGTGATAAAATACACTAATGGGTGAAGTTTGGTTGACTTCTGCGCAGCGGTTTGGGAGTTAACATCAAAATTACATTTCTCGGCCATATCGCATAGATCTCACTCTGAAAAGGCTTAAATGACTTTTTTAATTAAGTTTGATGATTGCGCTCAAACAAAATTTCCTAGAACAAAATTTTCAAATGTAACTACTAGATTGTGATACAATACACTATTGGGTGAAGTTTGGTTGACTTCTGCGCAGCGGTTTGGGAGTTAACATCAAAATTACATTTCTCGGCCATATCGCATAGATCTCACTGTGAAAAGGCTTAAATGGCTTTTTTGACATAAGTTTGAGGATTGCGCTCAAATCAAATGTCCTATAACCAAATTTCCACATGTAACTACTAGATTGTGATACAATACACTAATGGGTGAAGTTTGGTTGACTTCTGCGCAGCGGTTTGGGAGTTAACATCAAAATTACATTTCTCGGCCATATCGCATAGATCTCACTGTGAAAAGGCTTAAATGACTTTTTTAATTAAGTTTGATGATTGCGTTCAAACAAAATGTCCTAGAACAAAATTTTTAAATGTAACTACTAGATTGTGATACAATACACTATTGGGTGAAGTTTGGTTGACTTCTGCGCAGCGGTTTGGGAGTTAACATCAAAATTACATTTCTCGGCCATATCGCATAGATCTCACTGTGAAAAGGCTTAAATGGCTTTTTTGACCTAAGTTTGAGGATTGCGCTCAAATCAAATGTCCTAGAACCAAATTTCCACATGTAACTACTAGATTGTGATAAAATACACTAATGGGTGAAGTTTGGTTGACTTCTGCGCAGCGGTTTGGGAGTTAACATCAAAATTACATTTCTCGGCCATATCGCATAGATCTCACTGTGAAAAGGCTTAAATGACTTTTTTAATTAAGTTTGATGATTGCGCTCAAACAAAATTTCCTAGAACAAAATTTTCAAATGTAACTACTAGATTAAGATACAATACACTATTGGGTGAAGTTTGGTTGACTTCTGCGCAGCGGTTTGGGAGTTAACATCAAAATTACATTTCTCGGCCATATGGCATAGATCTCACTGTGAAAAGGCTTAAATGACTTTTTTAATTAAGTTTGATGATTGCGTTCAAACAAAATGTCCTAGAACAAAATTTTCAAATGTAACTACTAGATTGTGATACAATACACTATTGGGTGAAGTTTGGTTGACTTCTGCGCAGCGGTTTGGGAGTTAACATCAAAATTACATTTCTCGGCCATATCGCATAGATCTCACTGTGAAAAGGCTTAAATGGCTTTTTTGACCTAGGTTTGAGGATTGCGCTCAAATCAAATGTCCTATAACCAAATTTCCACATGTAACTACTAGATTGTGATACAATACACTAATGGGTGAAGTTTGGTTGACTTCTGCGCAGCGGTTTGATAGTGAACATCAAAATTACATTTCTCGGCCATATCGCATAGATCTCACTATGAAAAGGCTTAAATGGCTTTTTTGACCTAAGTTTGAGGATTGCGCTCAAATCAAATGTCCTAGAACCAAATTTCCACATGTAACTACTAGATTGTGATAAAATACACTAATGGGTGAAGTTTGGTTGACTTCTGCGCAGCGGTTTGGGAGTTAACATCAAAATTACATTTCTCGGCCATATCGCATAGATCTCACTGTGAAAAGGCTTAAATGACTTTTTTAATTAAGTTTGATGATTGCGCTCAAACAAAATTTCCTAGAACAAAATTTTCAAATGTAACTACTAGATTGTGATACAATACACTATTGGGTGAAGTTTGGTTGACTTCTGCGCAGCGGTTTGGGAGTTAACATCAAAATTACATTTCTCGGCCATATCGCATAGATCTCACTGTGAAAAGGCTTAAATGGCTTTTTTGACCTAAGTTTGAGGATTGCGCTCAAATCAAATGTCCTATAACCAAATTTCCACATGTAACTACTAGATTGTGATACAATACACTAATGGGTGAAGTTTGGTTGACTTCTGCGCAGCGGTTTGGGAGTTAACATCAAAATTACATTTCTCGGCCATATCGCATAGATCTCACTGTGAAAAGGCTTAAATGACTTTTTTAATTAAGTTTGATGATTGCGTTCAAACAAAATGTCCTAGAACAAAATTTTCAAATGTAACTACTAGATTGTGATACAATACACTATTGGGTGAAGTTTGGTTGACTTCTGCGCAGCGGTTTGGGAGTTAACATCAAAATTACATTTCTCGGCCATATCGCATAGATCTCACTGTGAAAAGGCTTAAATGGCTTTTTTGACCTAAGTTTGAGGATTGCGCTCAAATCAAATGTCCTAGAACCAAATTTCCACATGTAACTACTAGATTGTGATAAAATACACTAATGGGTGAAGTTTGGTTGACTTCTGCGCAGCGGTTTGGGAGTTAACATCAAAATTACATTTCTCGGCCATATCGCATAGATCTCACTGTGAAAAGGCTTAAATGACTTTTTTAATTAAGTTTGATGATTGCGCTCAAACAAAATTTCCTAGAACAAAATTTTCAAATGTAACTACTAGATTGTGATACAATACACTATTGGGTGAAGTTTGGTTGACTTCTGCGCAGCGGTTTGGGAGTTAACATCAAAATTACATTTCTCGGCCATATCGCATAGATCTCACTGTGAAAAGGCTTAAATGACTTTTTTAATTAAGTTTGATGATTGCGTTCAAACAAAATGTCCTAGAACAAAATTTTCAAATGTAACTACTAGATTGTGATACAATACACTATTGGGTGAAGTTTGGTTGACTTCTGCGCAGCGGTTTGGGAGTTAACATCAAAATTACATTTCTCGGCCATATCGCATAGATCTCACTGTGAAAAGGCTTAAATGGCTTTTTTGACCTAAGTTTAAAGATTGCGCTCAAACCAAATGTCCTAGAACGAAATTTTCAAATGTAACTACTAGATTGTGATACAATACACTAATGGGTGAAGTTTGGTTGACTTCTGCGCAGCGGTTTGGGAGTTAACATCAAAATTACATTTCTCGGCCATATCGCATAGATCTCACTGTGAAAAGGCTTAAATGGCTTTTTTGACCTAAGTTTGAGGATTGCGCTCAAATCAAATGTCCTATAACCAAATTTCCACATGTAACTACTAGATTGTGATACAATACACTAATGGGTGAAGTTTGGTTGTCTTCTGCGCAGCGGTTTGGGAGTGAACATCAAAATTACATTTCTCGGCCATATCGCATATATCTCACTGTGAAAAGGCTTAAATGACTTTTTTAATTAAGTTTGATGATTGCGCTCAAACAAAATTTCCTAAAACAAAATTTTTAAATGTAACTACTAGATTGTGATACAATACACTATTGGGTGAAGTTTGGTTGACTTCTGCGCAGCGGTTTGGGAGTTAACATCAAAATTACATTTCTCGGCCATATCGCATAGATCTCACTGTGAAAAGGCTTAAATGGCTTTTTTGACCTAAGTTTGAGGATTGCGCTCAAATCAAATGTCCTAGAACCAAATTTCCACATGTAACTACTAGATTGTGATAAAATACACTAATGGGTGAAGTTTGGTTGACTTCTGCGCAGCGGTTTGGGAGTTAACATCAAAATTACATTTCTCGGCCATATCGCATAGATCTCACTGTGAAAAGGCTTAAATGACTTTTTTAATTAAGTTTGATGATTGCGCTCAAACAAAATTTCCTAGAACAAAATTTTCAAATGTAACTACTAGATTACGATACAATACACTATTGGGTGAAGTTTGGTTGACTTCTGCGCAGCGGTTTGGGAGTTAACATCAAAATTACATTTCTCGGCCATATGGCATAGATCTCACTGTGAAAAGGCTTAAATGACTTTTTTAATTAAGTTTGATGATTGCGTTCAAACAAAATGTCCTAGAACAAAATTTTCAAATGTAACTACTAGATTGTGATACAATACACTATTGGGTGAAGTTTGGTTGACTTCTGCGCAGCGGTTTGGGAGTTAACATCAAAATTACATTTCTCGGCCATATCGCATAGATCTCACTGTGAAAAGGCTTAAATGGCTTTTTTGACCTAGGTTTGAGGATTGCGCTCAAATCAAATGTCCTATAACCAAATTTCCACATGTAACTACTAGATTGTGATACAATACACTAATGGGTGAAGTTTGGTTGACTTCTGCGCAGCGGTTTGATAGTGAACATCAAAATTACATTTCTCGGCCATATCGCATAGATCTCACTATGAAAAGGCTTAAATGGCTTTTTTGACCTAAGTTTGAGGATTGCGCTCAAATCAAATGTCCTAGAACCAAATTTCCACATGTAACTACTAGATTGTGATAAAATACACTAATGGGTGAAGTTTGGTTGACTTCTGCGCAGCGGTTTGGGAGTTAACATCAAAATTACATTTCTCGGCCATATCGCATAGATCTCACTGTGAAAAGGCTTAAATGACTTTTTTAATTAAGTTTGATGATTGCGCTCAAACAAAATTTCCTAGAACAAAATTTTCAAATGTAACTACTAGATTGTGATACAATACACTATTGGGTGAAGTTTGGTTGACTTCTGCGCAGCGGTTTGGGAGTTAACATCAAAATTACATTTCTCGGCCATATCGCATAGATCTCACTGTGAAAAGGCTTAAATGGCTTTTTTGACCTAAGTTTGAGGATTGCGCTCAAATCAAATGTCCTATAACCAAATTTCCACATGTAACTACTAGATTGTGATACAATACACTAATGGGTGAAGTTTGGTTGACTTCTGCGCAGCGGTTTGGGAGTTAACATCAAAATTACATTTCTCGGCCATATCGCATAGATCTCACTGTGAAAAGGCTTAAATGACTTTTTTAATTAAGTTTGATGATTGCGTTCAAACAAAATGTCCTAGAACAAAATTTTCAAATGTAACTACTAGATTGTGATACAATACACTATTGGGTGAAGTTTGGTTGACTTCTGCGCAGCGGTTTGGGAGTTAACATCAAAATTACATTTCTCGGCCATATCGCATAGATCTCACTGTGAAAAGGCTTAAATGGCTTTTTTGACCTAAGTTTGAGGATTGCGCTCAAATCAAATGTCCTAGAACCAAATTTCCACATGTAACTACTAGATTGTGATAAAATACACTAATGGGTGAAGTTTGGTTGACTTCTGCGCAGCGGTTTGGGAGTTAACATCAAAATTACATTTCTCGGCCATATCGCATAGATCTCACTGTGAAAAGGCTTAAATGACTTTTTTAATTAAGTTTGATGATTGCGCTCAAACAAAATTTCCTAGAACAAAATTTTCAAATGTAACTACTAGATTGTGATACAATACACTATTGGGTGAAGTTTGGTTGACTTCTGCGCAGCGGTTTGGGAGTTAACATCAAAATTACATTTCTCGGCCATATCGCATAGATCTCACTGTGAAAAGGCTTAAATGACTTTTTTAATTAAGTTTGATGATTGCGTTCAAACAAAATGTCCTAGAACAAAATTTTCAAATATAACTACTAGATTGTGATACAATACACTATTGGGTGAAGTTTGGTTGACTTCTGCGCAGCGGTTTGGGAGTTAACATCAAAATTACATTTCTCGGCCATATCGCATAGATCTCACTGTGAAAAGGCTTAAATGGCTTTTTTGACCTAAGTTTAAAGATTGCGCTCAAACCAAATGTCCTAGAACGAAATTTTCAAATGTAACTACTAGATTGTGATACAATACACTAATGGGTGAAGTTTGGTTGACTTCTGCGCAGCGGTTTGGGAGTTAACATCAAAATTACATTTCTCGGCCATATCGCATAGATCTCACTGTGAAAAGGCTTAAATGGCTTTTTTGACCTAAGTTTGAGGATTGCGCTCAAATCAAATGTCCTATAACCAAATTTCCACATGTAACTACTAGATTGTGATACAATACACTAATGGGTGAAGTTTGGTTGTCTTCTGCGCAGCGGTTTGGGAGTGAACATCAAAATTACATTTCTCGGCCATATCGCATATATCTCACTGTGAAAAGGCTTAAATGACTTTTTTAATTAAGTTTGATGATTGCGCTCAAACAAAATTTCCTAAAACAAAATTTTTAAATGTAACTACTAGATTGTGATACAATACACTATTGGGTGAAGTTTGGTTGACTTCTGCGCAGCGGTTTGGGAGTTAACATCAAAATTACATTTCTCGGCCATATCGCATAGATCTCACTGTGAAAAGGCTTAAATGGCTTTTTTGACCTAAGTTTGAGGATTGCGCTCAAATCAAATGTCCTAGAACCAAATTTCCACATGTAACTACTAGATTGTGATAAAATACACTAATGGGTGAAGTTTGGTTGACTTCTGAGCAGCGGTTTGGGAGTTAACATCAAAATTACATTTCTCGGCCATATCGCATAGATCTCACTGTGAAAAGGCTTAAATGACTTTTTTAATTAAGTTTGATGATTGAGCTCAAACAAAATTTCCTAGAACAAAATTTTCAAATGTAACTACTAGATTGTGATACAATACACTATTGGGTGAAGTTTGGTTGACTTCTGCGCAGCGGTTTGGGAGTTAACATCAAAATTACATTTCTCGGCCATATCGCATAGATCTCACTGTGAAAAGGCTTAAATGACTTTTTTAATTAAGTTTGATGATTGCGTTCAAACAAAATGTCCTAGAACAAAATTTTTAAATGTAACTACTAGATTGTGATACAATACACTATTGGGTGAAGTTTGGTTGACTTCTGCGCAGCGGTTTGGGAGTTAACATCAAAATTACATTTCTCGGCCATATCGCATAGATCTCACTGTGAAAAGGCTTAAATGGCTTTTTTGACCTAAGTTTGAGGATTGCGCTCAAATCAAATGTCCTAGAACCAAATTTCCACATGTAACTACTAGATTGTGATAAAATACACTAATGGGTGAAGTTTGGTTGACTTCTGCGCAGCGGTTTGGGAGTTAACATCAAAATTACATTTCTCGGCCATATCGCATAGATCTCACTGTGAAAAGGCTTAAATGACTTTTTTAATTAAGTTTGATGATTGCGCTCAAACAAAATTTCCTAGAACAAAATTTTCAAATGTAACTACTAGATTGTGATACAATACACTATTGGGTGAAGTTTGGTTGACTTCTGCGCAGCGGTTTGGGAGTTAACATCAAAATTACATTTCTCGGCCATATCGCATAGATCTCACTGTGAAAAGGCTTAAATGACTTTTTTAATTAAGTTTGATGATTGCGTTCAAACAAAATGTCCTAGAACAAAATTTTCAAATGTAACTACTAGATTGTGATACAATACACTATTGGGTGAAGTTTGGTTGACTTCTGCGCAGCGGTTTGGGAGTTAACATCAAAATTACATTTCTCGGCCATATCGCATAGATCTCACTGTGAAAAGGCTTAAATGGCTTTTTTGACCTAAGTTTGAGGATTGCGCTCAAATCAAATGTCCTATAACCAAATTTCCACATGTAACTACTAGATTGTGATACAATACACTAATGGGTGAAGTTTGGTTGACTTCTGCGCAGCGGTTTGGGAGTAAACATCAAAATTACATTTCTCGGCCATATCGCATAGATCTCACTGTGAAAAGGCTTAAATGGCTTTTTTGACCTAAGTTTGAGGATTGCGCTCAAATCAAATGTCCTAGAACCAAATTTTCACATGTAACTACTAGATTGTGATAAAATACACTAATGGGTGAAGTTTGGTTGACTTCTGCGCAGCGGTTTGGGAGTTAACATCAAAATTACATTTCTCGGCCATATCGCATAGATCTCACTGTGAAAAGGCTTAAATGGCTTTTTTGACCTAAGTTTGAGGATTGCGCTCAAATCAAATGTCCTAGAACCAAATTTTCACATGTAACTACTAGATTGTGATAAAATACACTATTGGGTGAAGTTTGGTTGACTTCTGCGCAGCGGTTTGGGAGTTAACATCAAAATTACATTTCTCGGCCATATCGCATAGATCTCACTGTGAAAAGGCTTAAATGGCTTTTTTGACCTAAGTTTGATGATTGCGCTCAAACAAAATGTCCTAGAACAAAATTTTCAAATGTAACCACTAGAATGTGATACAATACACTATTGGGTGAAGTTTGGTTGACTTCTGCGCAGCGGTTTGGGAGTTAACATCAAAATTACATTTCTCGGCCATATCGCATAGATCTCACTGTGAAAAGGCTTAAATGACTTTTTTAATTAAGTTTGATGATTGCATTCAAACAAAATGTCCTAGAACAAAATTTTCAAATGTAACTACTAGAATGTGATACAATACACTATTGGGTGAAGTTTGGTTGACTTCTGCGCAGCGGTTTGGGAGTTAACATCAAAATTACATTTCTCGGCCATATCGCATAGATCTCACTGTGAAAAGGCTTAAATGGCTTTTTTGACCTAAGTTTAATGATTGCGCTCAAATCAAATGTCCTATAACCAAATTTCCACATGTAACTACTAGATTGTGATACAATACACTAATGGGTGAAGTTTGGTTGACTTCTGCGCAGCGGTTTGGGAGTTAACATCAAAATTACATTTCTCGGCCATATCGCATAGATCTCACTGTGAAAAGGCTTAAATGACTTTTTTAATTAAGTTTGATGATTGCATTCAAACAAAATGTCCTAGAACAAAATTTTCAAATGTAACTACTAGAATGTGATACAATACACTATTGGGTGAAGTTTGGTTGACTTCTGCGCAGCGGTTTGGGAGTTAACATCAAAATTACATTTCTCGGCCATATCGCATAGATCTCACTGTGAAAAGGCTTAAATGGCTTTTTTGACCTAAGTTTAATGATTGCGCTCAAACCAAATGTCCTAGAACGAAATTTTCAAATGTAACTACTAGAATGTGATACAATACACTATTGGGTGAAGTTTGGTTGACTTCTGCGCAGCGGTTTGGGAGTTAACATCAAAATTACATTTCTCGGCCATATCGCATAGATCTCACTGTGAAAAGGCTTAAATGGCTTTTTTGACCTAAGTTTGAGGATTGCGCTCAAACAAAATGTCCTAGAACAAAATTTTCAAATGTAACTACTAGATTGTGATACAATACACTATTGGGTGAAGTTTGGTTGACTTCTGCGCAGCGGTTTGGGAGTTAACATCAAAATTACATTTCTCGGCCATATCGCATAGATCTCACTGTGAAAAGGCTTAAATGACTTTTTTAATTAAGTTTGATGATTGCGCTCAAACAAAATGTCCTAGAACAAAATTTTCAAATGTAACCACTAGAATGTGATACAATACACTATTGGGTGAAGTTTGGTTGACTTCTGCGCAGCGGTTTGGGAGTTAACATCAAAATTACATTTCTCGGCCATATCGCATAGATCTCACTGTGAAAAGGCTTAAATGACTTTTTTAATTAAGTTTGATGATTGCGTTCAAACAAAATGTCCTAGAACAAAATTTTCAAATGTAACTACTAGAATGTGATACAATACACTATTGGTTGAAGTTTGGTTGACTTCTGCGCAGCGGTTTGGGAGTTAACATCAAAATTACATTTCTCGGCCATATCGCATAGATCTCACTGTGAAAAGGCTTAAATGACTTTTTTAATTAAGTTTGATGATTGCGCTCAAACAAAATTTCCTAGAACAAAATTTTCAAATGTAACTACTAGATTGTGATACAATACACTATTGGGTGAAGTTTGGTTGACTTCTGCGCAGCGGTTTGGGAGTTAACATCAAAATTACATTTCTCGGCCATATCGCATAGATCTCACTGTGAAAAGGCTTAAATGACTTTTTTAATTAAGTTTGATGATTGCGTTCAAACAAAATGTCCTAGAACAAAATTTTCAAATGTAACTACTAGATTGTGATACAATACACTATTGGGTGAAGTTTGGTTGACTTCTGCGCAGCGGTTTGGGAGTTAACATCAAAATTACATTTCTCGGCCATATCGCATAGATCTCACTGTGAAAAGGCTTAAATGGCTTTTTTGACCTAAGTTTGAGGATTGCGCTCAAATCAAATGTCCTATAACCAAATTTCCACATGTAACTACTAGATTGTGATACAATACACTAATGGGTGAAGTTTGGTTGACTTCTGCGCAGCGGTTTGGGAGTAAACATCAAAATTACATTTCTCGGCCATATCGCATAGATCTCACTGTGAAAAGGCTTAAATGGCTTTTTTGACCTAAGTTTGAGGATTGCGCTCAAATCAAATGTCCTAGAACCAAATTTTCACATGTAACTACTAGATTGTGATAAAATACACTAATGGGTGAAGTTTGGTTGACTTCTGCGCAGCGGTTTGGGAGTTAACATCAAAATTACATTTCTCGGCCATATCGCATAGATCTCACTGTGAAAAGGCTTAAATGACTTTTTTAATTAAGTTTGATGATTGCGCTCAAACAAAATTTCCTAGAACAAAATTTTCAAATGTAACTACTAGATTGTGATACAATACACTATTGGGTGAAGTTTGGTTGACTTCTGCATAGCGGTTTGGGAGTTAACATCAAAATTACATTTCTCGGCCATATCGCATAGATCTCACTGTGAAAAGGCTTAAATGGCTTTTTTGACCTAAGTTTGAGGATTGCGCTCAAATCAAATGTCCTATAACCAAATTTCCACATGTAACTACTAGATTGTGATACAATACACTAATGGGTGAAGTTTGGTTGACTTCTGCGCAGCGGTTTGGGAGTTAACATCAAAATTACATTTCTCGGCCATATCGCATAGATCTCACTGTGAAAAGGCTTAAATGACTTTTTTAATTAAGTTTGATGATTGCATTCAAACAAAATGTCCTAGAACAAAATTTTCAAATGTAACTACTAGAATGTGATACAATACACTATTGGGTGAAGTTTGGTTGACTTCTGCGCAGCGGTTTGGGAGTTAACATCAAAATTACATTTCTCGGCCATATCGCATAGATCTCACTGTGAAAAGGCTTAAATGGCTTTTTTGACCTAAGTTTAATGATTGCGCTCAAACCAAATGTCCTAGAACGAAATTTTCAAATGTAACTACTAGAATGTGATACAATACACTATTGGGTGAAGTTTGGTTGACTTCTGCGCAGCGGTTTGGGAGTTAACATCAAAATTACATTTCTCGGCCATATCGCATAGATCTCACTGTGAAAAGGCTTAAATGGCTTTTTTGACCTAAGTTTGAGGATTGCGCTCAAACAAAATGTCCTAGAACAAAATTTTCAAATGTAACTACTAGATTGTGATACAATACACTATTGGGTGAAGTTTGGTTGACTTCTGCGCAGCGGTTTGGGAGTTAACATCAAAATTACATTTCTCGGCCATATCGCATAGATCTCACTGTGAAAAGGCTTAAATGACTTTTTTAATTAAGTTTGATGATTGCGCTCAAACAAAATGTCCTAGAACAAAATTTTCAAATGTAACCACTAGAATGTGATACAATACACTATTGGGTGAAGTTTGGTTGACTTCTGCGCAGCGGTTTGGGAGTTAACATCAAAATTACATTTCTCGGCCATATCGCATAGATCTCACTGTGAAAAGGCTTAAATGACTTTTTTAATTAAGTTTGATGATTGCATTCAAACAAAATGTCCTAGAACAAAATTTTCAAATGTAACTACTAGAATGTGATACAATACACTATTGGGTGAAGTTTGGTTGACTTCTGCGCAGCGGTTTGGGAGTTAACATCAAAATTACATTTCTCGGCCATATCGCATAGATCTCACTGTGAAAAGGCTTAAATGGCTTTTTTGACCTAAGTTTAATGATTGCGCTCAAATCAAATGTCCTATAACCAAATTTCCACATGTAACTACTAGATTGTGATACAATACACTAATGGGTGAAGTTTGGTTGACTTCTGCGCAGCGGTTTGGGAGTTAACATCAAAATTACATTTCTCGGCCATATCGCATAGATCTCACTGTGAAAAGGCTTAAATGACTTTTTTAATTAAGTTTGATGATTGCATTCAAACAAAATGTCCTAGAACAAAATTTTCAAATGTAACTACTAGAATGTGATACAATACACTATTGGGTGAAGTTTGGTTGACTTCTGCGCAGCGGTTTGGGAGTTAACATCAAAATTACATTTCTCGGCCATATCGCATAGATCTCACTGTGAAAAGGCTTAAATGGCTTTTTTGACCTAAGTTTAATGATTGCGCTCAAACCAAATGTCCTAGAACGAAATTTTCAAATGTAACTACTAGAATGTGATACAATACACTATTGGGTGAAGTTTGGTTGACTTCTGCGCAGCGGTTTGGGAGTTAACATCAAAATTACATTTCTCGGCCATATCGCATAGATCTCACTGTGAAAAGGCTTAAATGGCTTTTTTGACCTAAGTTTGAGGATTGCGCTCAAACAAAATGTCCTAGAACAAAATTTTCAAATGTAACTACTAGATTGTGATACAATACACTATTGGGTGAAGTTTGGTTGACTTCTGCGCAGCGGTTTGGGAGTTAACATCAAAATTACATTTCTCGGCCATATCGCATAGATCTCACTGTGAAAAGGCTTAAATGACTTTTTTAATTAAGTTTGATGATTGCGCTCAAACAAAATGTCCTAGAACAAAATTTTCAAATGTAACCACTAGAATGTGATACAATACACTATTGGGTGAAGTTTGGTTGACTTCTGCGCAGCGGTTTGGGAGTTAACATCAAAATTACATTTCTCGGCCATATCGCATAGATCTCACTGTGAAAAGGCTTAAATGACTTTTTTAATTAAGTTTGATGATTGCGTTCAAACAAAATGTCCTAGAACAAAATTTTCAAATGTAACTACTAGAATGTGATACAATACACTATTGGTTGAAGTTTGGTTGACTTCTGCGCAGCGGTTTGGGAGTTAACATCAAAATTACATTTCTCGGCCATATCGCATTGATCTCACTGTGAAAAGGCTTAAATGGCTTTTTTGACCTAAGTTTGAGGATTGCGCTCAAACAAAATGTCCTAGAACAAAATTTTCAAATGTAACTACTAGATTGTGATACAATACACTATTGGGTGAAGTTTGGTTGACTTCTGCGCAGCGGTTTGGGAGTTAACATCAAAATTACATTTCTCGGCCATATCGCATAGATCTCACTGTGAAAAGGCTTAAATGGCTTTTTTGACCTAAGTTTGAGGATTGCGCTCAAATCAAATGTCCTAGAACCAAATTTCCACATGTAACTACTAGATTGTGATACAATACACTAATGGGTGAAGTTTGGTTGACTTCTGCGCAGCGGTTTGGGAGTTAACATCAAAATTACATTTCTCGGCCATATCGCATAGATCTCACTGTGAAAAGGCTTAAATGGCTTTTTTGACCTAAGTTTAATAATTGCGCTCAAACCAAATGTCCTAGAACGAAATTTTCAAATGTAACTACTAGAATGTGATACAATACACTATTGGGTGAAGTTTGGTTGACTTCTGCGCAGCGGTTTGGGAGTTAACATCAAAATTACATTTCTCGGCCATATCGCATAGATCTCACTGTGAAAAGGCTTAAATGGCTTTTTTGACCTAAGTTTGAGGATTGCGCTCAAATCAAATGTCCTAGAACCAAATTTTCAAATGTAACTACTAGATTGTGATACAATACACTAATGGGTGAAGTTTGGTTGACTTCTGCGCAGCGGTTTGGGAGTTAACATCAAAATTACATTTCTCGGCCATATCGCATAGATCTCACTGTGAAAAGGCTTAAATGGCTTTTTTGACCTAAGTTTGAGGATTGCGCTCAAATCAAATGTCCTATAACCAAATTTCCACATGTAACTACTAGATTGTGATACAATACACTAATGGGTGAAGTTTGGTTGACTTCTGCGCAGCGGTTTGGGAGTTAACATCAAAATTACATTTCTCGGCCATATCGCATAGATCTCACTGTGAAAAGGCTTAAATGACTTTTTTAATTAAGTTTGATGATTGCATTCAAACAAAATGTCCTAGAACAAAATTTTTAAATGTAACTACTAGATTGTGATACAATACACTATTGGGTGAAGTTTGGTTGACTTCTGCGCAGCGGTTTGGGAGTTAACATCAAAATTACATTTCTCGGCCATATCGCATAGATCTCACTGTGAAAAGGCTTAAATGACTTTTTTAATTAAGTTTGATGATTGCGCTCAAACAAAATGTCCTAGAACAAAATTTTCAAATGTAACCACTAGAATGTGATACAATACACTATTGGGTGAAGTTTGGTTGACTTCTGCGCAGCGGTTTGGGAGTTAACATCAAAATTACATTTCTCGGCCATATCGCATAGATCTCACTGTGAAAAGGCTTAAATGACTTTTTTAATTAAGTTTGATGATTGCGTTCAAACAAAATGTCCTAGAACAAAATTTTCAAATGTAACTACTAGAATGTGATACAATACACTATTGGTTGAAGTTTGGTTGACTTCTGCGCAGCGGTTTGGGAGTTAACATCAAAATTACATTTCTCGGCCATATCGCATTGATCTCACTGTGAAAAGGCTTAAATGGCTTTTTTGACCTAAGTTTGAGGATTGCGCTCAAACAAAATGTCCTAGAACAAAATTTTCAAATGTAACTACTAGATTGTGATACAATACACTATTGGGTGAAGTTTGGTTGACTTCTGCGCAGCGGTTTGGGAGTTAACATCAAAATTACATTTCTCGGCCATATCGCATAGATCTCACTGTGAAAAGGCTTAAATGGCTTTTTTGACCTAAGTTTGAGGATTGCGCTCAAATCAAATGTCCTAGAACCAAATTTCCACATGTAACTACTAGATTGTGATACAATACACTAATGGGTGAAGTTTGGTTGACTTCTGCGCAGCGGTTTGGGAGTTAACATCAAAATTACATTTCTCGGCCATATCGCATAGATCTCACTGTGAAAAGGCTTAAATGGCTTTTTTGACCTAAGTTTAATAATTGCGCTCAAACCAAATGTCCTAGAACGAAATTTTCAAATGTAACTACTAGAATGTGATACAATACACTATTGGGTGAAGTTTGGTTGACTTCTGCGCAGCGGTTTGGGAGTTAACATCAAAATTACATTTCTCGGCCATATCGCATAGATCTCACTGTGAAAAGGCTTAAATGGCTTTTTTGACCTAAGTTTGAGGATTGCGCTCAAATCAAATGTCCTAGAACCAAATTTTCAAATGTAACTACTAGATTGTGATACAATACACTAATGGGTGAAGTTTGGTTGACTTCTGCGCAGCGGTTTGGGAGTTAACATCAAAATTACATTTCTCGGCCATATCGCATAGATCTCACTGTGAAAAGGCTTAAATGGCTTTTTTGACCTAAGTTTGAGGATTGCGCTCAAATCAAATGTCCTATAACCAAATTTCCACATGTAACTACTAGATTGTGATACAATACACTAATGGGTGAAGTTTGGTTGTCTTCTGCGCAGCGGTTTGGGAGTGAACATCAAAATTACATTTCTCGGCCATATCGCATATATCTCACTGTGAAAAGGCTTAAATGACTTTTTTAATTAAGTTTGATGATTGCGCTCAAACAAAATTTCCTAAAACAAAATTTTTAAATGTAACTACTAGATTGTGATACAATACACTATTGGGTGAAGTTTGGTTGACTTCTGCGCAGCGGTTTGGGAGTTAACATCAAAATTACATTTCTCGGCCATATCGCATAGATCTCACTGTGAAAAGGCTTAAATGGCTTTTTTGACCTAAGTTTGAGGATTGCGCTCAAATCAAATGTCCTAGAACCAAATTTCCACATGTAACTACTAGATTGTGATAAAATACACTAATGGGTGAAGTTTGGTTGACTTCTGCGCAGCGGTTTGGGAGTTAACATCAAAATTACATTTCTCGGCCATATCGCATAGATCTCACTGTGAAAAGGCTTAAATGACTTTTTTAATTAAGTTTGATGATTGCGTTCAAACAAAATGTCCTAGAACAAAATTTTTAAATGTAACTACTAGATTGTGATACAATACACTATTGGGTGAAGTTTGGTTGACTTCTGCGCAGCGGTTTGGGAGTTAACATCAAAATTACATTTCTCGGCCATATCGCATAGATCTCACTGTGAAAAGGCTTAAATGGCTTTTTTGACCTAAGTTTGAGGATTGCGCTCAAATCAAATGTCCTAGAACCAAATTTCCACATGTAACTACTAGATTGTGATAAAATACACTAATGGGTGAAGTTTGGTTGACTTCTGCGCAGCGGTTTGGGAGTTAACATCAAAATTACATTTCTCGGCCATATCGCATAGATCTCACTGTGAAAAGGCTTAAATGACTTTTTTAATTAAGTTTGATGATTGCGCTCAAACAAAATTTCCTAGAACAAAATTTTCAAATGTAACTACTAGATTGTGATACAATACACTATTGGGTGAAGTTTGGTTGACTTCTGCGCAGCGGTTTGGGAGTTAACATCAAAATTACATTTCTCGGCCATATCGCATAGATCTCACTGTGAAAAGGCTTAAATGACTTTTTTAATTAAGTTTGATGATTGCGTTCAAACAAAATGTCCTAGAACAAAATTTTCAAATGTAACTACTAGATTGTGATACAATACACTATTGGGTGAAGTTTGGTTGACTTCTGCGCAGCGGTTTGGGAGTTAACATCAAAATTACATTTCTCGGCCATATCGCATAGATCTCACTGTGAAAAGGCTTAAATGGCTTTTTTGACCTAAGTTTGAGGATTGCGCTCAAATCAAATGTCCTATAACCAAATTTCCACATGTAACTACTAGATTGTGATACAATACACTAATGGGTGAAGTTTGGTTGACTTCTGCGCAGCGGTTTGGGAGTAAACATCAAAATTACATTTCTCGGCCATATCGCATAGATCTCACTGTGAAAAGGCTTAAATGGCTTTTTTGACCTAAGTTTGAGGATTGCGCTCAAATCAAATGTCCTAGAACCAAATTTCCACATGTAACTACTAGATTGTGATAAAATACACTAATGGGTGAAGTTTGGTTGACTTCTGCGCAGCGGTTTGGGAGTTAACATCAAAATTACATTTCTCGGCCATATCGCATAGATCTCACTGTGAAAAGGCTTAAATGACTTTTTTAATTAAGTTTGATGATTGCGCTCAAACAAAATTTCCTAGAACAAAATTTTCAAATGTAACTACTAGATTGTGATACAATACACTATTGGGTGAAGTTTGGTTGACTTCTGCATAGCGGTTTGGGAGTTAACATCAAAATTACATTTCTCGGCCATATCGCATAGATCTCACTGTGAAAAGGCTTAAATGGCTTTTTTGACCTAAGTTTGAGGATTGCGCTCAAATCAAATGTCCTATAACCAAATTTCCACATGTAACTACTAGATTGTGATACAATACACTAATGGGTGAAGTTTGGTTGACTTCTGCGCAGCGGTTTGGGAGTTAACATCAAAATTACATTTCTCGGCCATATCGCATAGATCTCACTGTGAAAAGGCTTAAATGACTTTTTTAATTAAGTTTGATGATTGCGTTCAAACAAAATGTCCTAGAACAAAATTTTCAAATGTAACTACTAGATTGTGATACAATACACTATTGGGTGAAGTTTGGTTGACTTCTGCGCAGCGGTTTGGGAGTTAACATCAAAATTACATTTCTCGGCCATATCGCATAGATCTCACTGTGAAAAGGCTTAAATGGCTTTTTTGACCTAAGTTTGAGGATTGCGCTCAAATCAAATGTCCAATAACCAAATTTCCACATGTAACTACTAGATTGTGATACAATACACTAATGGGTGAAGTTTGGTTGACTTCTGCGCAGCAGTTTTAGAGTTAACATCAAAATTACATTTCTCGGCCATATCGCATAGATCTCACTGTGAAAAGGCTTAAATGGCTTTTTTGACCTAAGTTTGAGGATTGCGCTCAAATCAAATGTCCTATAACCAAATTTCCACATGTAACTACTAGATTGTGATACAATACACTAATGGGTGAAGTTTGGTTGACTTCTGCGCAGCGGTTTGGGAGTTAACATCAAAATTACATTTCTCGGCCATATCGCATAGATCTCACTGTGAAAAGGCTTAAATGACTTTTTTAATTAAGTTTGATGATTGCATTCAAACAAAATGTCCTAGAACAAAATTTTCAAATGTAACTACTAGAATGTGATACAATACACTATTGGGTGAAGTTTGGTTGACTTCTGCGCAGCGGTTTGGGAGTTAACATCAAAATTACATTTCTCGGCCATATCGCATAGATCTCACTGTGAAAAGGCTTAAATGGCTTTTTTGACCTAAGTTTAATGATTGCGCTCAAACCAAATGTCCTAGAACGAAATTTTCAAATGTAACTACTAGAATGTGATACAATACACTATTGGGTGAAGTTTGGTTGACTTCTGCGCAGCGGTTTGGGAGTTAACATCAAAATTACATTTCTCGGCCATATCGCATAGATCTCACTGTGAAAAGGCTTAAATGGCTTTTTTGACCTAAGTTTGAGGATTGCGCTCAAACAAAATGTCCTAGAACAAAATTTTCAAATGTAACTACTAGATTGTGATACAATACACTATTGGGTGAAGTTTGGTTGACTTCTGCGCAGCGGTTTGGGAGTTAACATCAAAATTACATTTCTCGGCCATATCGCATAGATCTCACTGTGAAAAGGCTTAAATGACTTTTTTAATTAAGTTTGATGATTGCGCTCAAACAAAATGTCCTAGAACAAAATTTTCAAATGTAACTACTAGAATGTGATACAATACACTATTGGGTGAAGTTTGGTTGACTTCTGCGCAGCGGTTTGGGAGTTAACATCAAAATTACATTTCTCGGCCATATCGCATAGATCTCACTGTGAAAAGGCTTAAATGACTTTTTTAATTAAGTTTGATGATTGCGTTCAAACAAAATGTCCTAGAACAAAATTTTCAAATGTAACTACTAGAATGTGATACAATACACTATTGGGTGAAGTTTGGTTGACTTCTGCGCAGCGGTTTGGGAGTTAACATCAAAATTACATTTCTCGGCCATATCGCATTGATCTCACTGTGAAAAGGCTTAAATGGCTTTTTTGACCTAAGTTTGAGGATTGCGCTCAAACAAAATGTCCTAGAACAAAATTTTCAAATGTAACTACTAGATTGTGATACAATACACTATTGGGTGAAGTTTGGTTGACTTCTGCGCAGCGGTTTGGGAGTTAACATCAAAATTACATTTCTCGGCCATATCGCATAGATCTCACTGTGAAAAGGCTTAAATGGCTTTTTTGACCTAAGTTTGAGGATTGCGCTCAAATCAAATGTCCTAGAACCAAATTTCCACATGTAACTACTAGATTGTGATACAATACACTAATGGGTGAAGTTTGGTTGACTTCTGCGCAGCGGTTTGGGAGTTAACATCAAAATTACATTTCTCGGCCATATCGCATAGATCTCACTGTGAAAAGGCTTAAATGGCTTTTTTGACCTAAGTTTGAGGATTGCGCTCAAATCAAATGTCCTAGAACCAAATTTCCACATGTAACTACTAGATTGTGATACAATACACTAATGGGTGAAGTTTGGTTGACTTCTGCGCAGCGGTTTGAAAGTTAACATCAAAATTACATTTCTCGGCCATATCGCATAGATCTCACTGTGAAAAGGCTTAAATGGCTTTTTTGACCTAAGTTTGAGGATTGCGCTCAAATCAAATGTCCAATAACCAAATTTCCACATGTAACTACTAGATTGTGATACAATACACTAATGGGTGAAGTTTGGTTGACTTCTGCGCAGCAGTTTTAGAGTTAACATCAAAATTACATTTCTCGGCCATATCGCATAGATCTCACTGTGAAAAGGCTTAAATGACTTTTTTAATTAAGTTTGATGATTGCGTTCAAACAAAATGTCCTAGAACAAAATTTTCAAATGTAACTACTAGATTGTGATACAATACACTATTGGGTGAAGTTTGGTTGACTTCTGCGCAGCGGTTTGGGAGTGAACATCAAAATTACATTTCTCGGCCATATCGCATAGATCTCACTGTGAAAAGGCTAAATGGCTTTTTTGACCTAAGTTTGAGGATTGCGCTCAAATCAAATGTCCTATAACCAAATTTCCACATGTAACTACTAGATTGTGATACAATACACTAATGGGTGAAGTTTGGTTGACTTCTGCGCAGCGGTTTGGGAGTTAACATCAAAATTACATTTCTCGGCCATATCGCATAGATCTCACTGTGAAAAGGCTTAAATGACTTTTTTAATTAAGTTTGATGATTGCGTTCAAAAAAAATGTCCTAGAACAAAATTTTCAAATGTAACTACTAGATTGTGATACAATACACTATTGGGTGAAGTTTGGTTGACTTCTGCGCAGCGGTTTGGGAGTTAACATCAAAATTACATTTCTCGGCCATATCGCATAGATCTCACTGTGAAAAGGCTTAAATGGCTTTTTTGACCTAAGTTTGAGGATTGCGCTCAAATCAAATGTCCTAGAACCAAATTTCCACATGTAACTACTAGATTGTGATACAATACACTAATGGGTGAAGTTTGGTTGACTTCTGCGCAGCGGTTTGGGAGTTAACATCAAAATTACATTTCTCGGCCATATCGCATAGATCTCACTGTGAAAAGGCTTAAATGGCTTTTTTGACCTAAGTTTAATAATTGCGCTCAAACCAAATGTCCTAGAACGAAATTTTCAAATGTAACTACTAGAATGTGATACAATACACTATTGGGTGAAGTTTGGTTGACTTCTGCGCAGCGGTTTGGGAGTTAACATCAAAATTACATTTCTCGGCCATATCGCATTGATCTCACTGTGAAAAGGCTTAAATGGCTTTTTTGACCTAAGTTTGAGGATTGCGCTCAAACAAAATGTCCTAGAACAAAATTTTCAAATGTAACTACTAGATTGTGATACAATACACTATTGGGTGAAGTTTGGTTGACTTCTGCGCAGCGGTTTGGGAGTTAACATCAAAATTACATTTCTCGGCCATATCGCATAGATCTCACTGTGAAAAGGCTTAAATGGCTTTTTTGACCTAAGTTTGGGGATTGCGCTCAAATCAAATGTCCTAGAACCAAATTTCCACATGTAACTACTAGATTGTGATACAATACACTAATGGGTGAAGTTTGGTTGACTTCTGCGCAGCGGTTTGGGAGTTAACATCAAAATTACATTTCTCGGCCATATCGCATAGATCTCACTGTGAAAAGGCTTTAATGACTTTTTTAATTAAGTTTGATGATTGCGTTCAAACAAAATGTCCTAGAACAAAATTTTCAAATGTAACTACTAGATTGTGATACAATACACTATTGGGTGAAGTTTGGTTGACTTCTGCGCAGCGGTTTGGGAGTTAACATCAAAATTACATTTCTCGGCCATATCGCATAGATCTCACTGTGAAAAGGCTTAAATGACTTTTTTAATTAAGTTTAATGATTGCGCTCAAACCAAATGACCTAGAACGAAATTTTCAAATGTAACTACTAGAATGTGATACAATACACTATTGGGTGAAGTTTAGTTGACTTCTGCGCAGCGGTTTGGGAGTTAACATCAAAATTACATTTCTCGGCCATATCGCATAGATCTCACTGTGAAAAGGCTTAAATGGCTTTTTTGACCTAAGTTTAATGATTGCGCTCAAACCAAATGTCCTAGAACGAAATTTTCAAATGTAACTACTAGAATGTGATACAATACACTATTGGGTGAAGTTTGGTTGACTTCTGCGCAGCGGTTTGGGAGTTAACATCAAAATTACATTTCTCGGCCATATCGCATAGATCTCACTGTGAAAAGGCTTAAATGGCTTTTTTGACCTAGGTTTGAGGATTGCGCTCAAACAAAATGTCCTAGAACAAAATTTTCAAATGTAACTACTAGATTGTGATACAATACACTATTGGGTGAAGTTTGGTTGACTTCTGCGCAGCGGTTTGGGAGTTAACATCAAAATTACATTTCTCGGCCATATCGCATAGATCTCACTGTGAAAAGGCTTAAATGACTTTTTTAATTAAGTTTGATGATTGCGCTCAAACAAAATGTCCTAGAACAAAATTTTCAAATGTAACTACTAGAATGTGATACAATACACTATTGGGTGAAGTTTGGTTGACTTCTGCGCAGCGGTTTGGGAGTTAACATCAAAATTACATTTCTCGGCCATATCGCATAGATCTCACTGTGAAAAGGCTTAAATGACTTTTTTAATTAAGTTTGATGATTGCGTTCAAACAAAATGTCCTAGAACAAAATTTTCAAATGTAACTACTAGAATGTGATACAATACACTATTGGGTGAAGTTTGGTTGACTTCTGCGCAGCGGTTTGGGAGTTAACATCAAAATTACATTTCTCGGCCATATCGCATTGATCTCACTGTGAAAAGGCTTAAATGGCTTTTTTGACCTAAGTTTGAGGATTGGGCTCAAACAAAATGTCCTAGAACAAAATTTTCAAATGTAACTACTAGATTGTGATACAATACACTATTGGGTGAAGTTTGGTTGACTTCTGCGCAGCGGTTTGGGAGTTAACATCAAAATTACATTTCTCGGCCATATCGCATAGATCTCACTGTGAAAAGGCTTAAATGGCTTTTTTGACCTAAGTTTGAGGATTGCGCTCAAATCAAATGTCCTAGAACCAAATTTCCACATGTAATTACTAGATTGTGATACAATACACTAATGGGTGAAGTTTGGTTTACTTCTGCGCAGCGGTTTGGGAGTTAACATCAAAATTACATTTCTCGGCCATATCGCATAGATCTCACTGTGAAAAGGATTAAATGGCTTTTTTGACCTAAGTTTAATAATTTCGCTCAAACCAAATGTCCTTGAACGAAATTTTAAAATGTAACTACTAGATTGTGATACAATACACTATTGGGTGAAGTTTGGTTGACTTCTGCGCAGCGGTTTGGGAGTTAACATCAAAATTACATTTCTCGGCCATATCGCATAGATCTCACTGTGAAAAGGCTTAAATGGCTTTTTTGACCTAAGTTTGAGGATTGCGCTCAAATCAAATGTCCTAGAACCAAATTTCCACATGTAACTACTAGATTGTGATACAATACACTAATGGGTGAAGTTTGGTATACTTCTGCGCAGCGGTTTGGGAGTTAACATCAAAATTACATTTCTCGGCCATATCGCATAGATCTCACTGTGAAAAGGATTAAATGGCTTTTTTGACCTAAGTTTAATAATTTCGCTCAAACAAAATGTCCTAGAACAAAATTTTTAAATGTAACTACTAGATTGTGATACAATACACTATTGGGTGAAGTTTGGTTGACTTCTGCGCAGCGGTTTGGGAGTTAACATCAAAATTACATTTCTCGGCCATATCGCATAGATCTCACTGTGAAAAGGCTTAAATGGCTTTTTTGACCTAAGTTTGAGGATTGCGCTCAAATCAAATGTCCTAGAACCAAATTTCCACATGTAACTACTAGATTGTGATAAAATACACTAATGGGTGAAGTTTGGTTGACTTCTGCGCAGCGGTTTGGGAGTTAACATCAAAATTACATTTCTCGGCCATATCGCATAGATCTCACTGTGAAAAGGCTTAAATGACTTTTTTAATTAAGTTTGATGATTGCGCTCAAACAAAATTTCCTAGAACAAAATTTTCAAATGTAACTACTAGATTGTGATACAATACACTATTGGGTGAAGTTTGGTTGACTTCTGCGCAGCGGTTTGGGAGTTAACATCAAAATTACATTTCTCGGCCATATCGCATAGATCTCACTGTGAAAAGGCTTAAATGACTTTTTTAATTAAGTTTGATGATTGCGTTCAAACAAAATGTCCTAGAACAAAATTTTCAAATGTAACTACTAGATTGTGATACAATACACTATTGGGTGAAGTTTGGTTGACTTCTGCGCAGCGGTTTGGGAGTTAACATCAAAATTACATTTCTCGGCCATATCGCATAGATCTCACTGTGAAAAGGCTTAAATGGCTTTTTTGACCTAAGTTTGAGGATTGCGCTCAAATCAAATGTCCTAGAACCAAATTTCCACATGTAACTACTAGATTGTGATAAAATACACTAATGGGTGAAGTTTGGTTGACTTCTGCGCAGCGGTTTGGGAGTTAACATCAAAATTACATTTCTCGGCCATATCGCATAGATCTCACTGTGAAAAGGCTTAAATGACTTTTTTAATTAAGTTTGATGATTGCGTTCAAACAAAATGTCCTAGAACAAAATTTTTAAATGTAACTACTAGATTGTGATACAATACACTATTGGGTGAAGTTTGGTTGACTTCTGCGCAGCGGTTTGGGAGTTAACATCAAAATTACATTTCTCGGCCATATCGCATAGATCTCACTGTGAAAAGGCTTAAATGGCTTTTTTGACCTAAGTTTGAGGATTGCGCTCAAATCAAATGTCCTAGAACCAAATTTCCACATGTAACTACTAGATTGTGATAAAATACACTAATGGGTGAAGTTTGGTTGACTTCTGCGCAGCGGTTTGGGAGTTAACATCAAAATTACATTTCTCGGCCATATCGCATAGATCTCACTGTGAAAAGGCTTAAATGACTTTTTTAATTAAGTTTGATGATTGCGCTCAAACAAAATTTCCTAGAACAAAATTTTCAAATGTAACTACTAGATTGTGATACAATACACTATTGGGTGAAGTTTGGTTGACTTCTGCGCAGCGGTTTGGGAGTTAACATCAAAATTACATTTCTCGGCCATATCGCATAGATCTCACTGTGAAAAGGCTTAAATGACTTTTTTAATTAAGTTTGATGATTGCGTTCAAAAAAAATGTCCTAGAACAAAATTTTCAAATGTAACTACTAGATTGTGATACAATACACTATTGGGTGAAGTTTGGTTGACTTCTGCGCAGCGGTTTGGGAGTTAACATCAAAATTACATTTCTCGGCCATATCGCATAGATCTCACTGTGAAAAGGCTTAAATGGCTTTTTTGACCTAAGTTTGAGGATTGCGCTCAAATCAAATGTCCTATAACCAAATTTCCACATGTAACTACTAGATTGTGATACAATACACTAATGGGTGAAGTTTGGTTGACTTCTGCGCAGCGGTTTGGGAGTGAACATCAAAATTACATTTCTCGGCCATATCGCATAGATCTCACTGTGAAAAGGCTTAAATGGCTTTTTTGACCTAAGTTTGAGGATTGCGCTCAAATCAAATGTCCTAGAACCAAATTTCCACATGTAACTACTAGATTGTGATAAAATACACTAATGGGTGAAGTTTGGTTGACTTCTGCGCAGCGGTTTGGGAGTTAACATCAAAATTACATTTCTCGGCCATATCGCATAGATCTCACTGTGAAAAGGCTTAAATGACTTTTTTAATTAAGTTTGATGATTGCGCTCAAACAAAATTTCCTAGAACAAAATTTTCAAATGTAACTACTAGATTAAGATACAATACACTATTGGGTGAAGTTTGGTTGACTTCTGCGCAGCGGTTTGGGAGTTAACATCAAAATTACATTTCTCGGCCATATCGCATAGATCTCACTGTGAAAAGGCTTAAATGACTTTTTTAATTAAGTTTGATGATTGCGTTCAAACAAAATGTCCTAGAACAAAATTTTCAAATGTAACTACTAGATTGTGATACAATACACTATTGGGTGAAGTTTGGTTGACTTCTGCGCAGCGGTTTGGGAGTTAACATCAAAATTACATTTCTCGGCCATATCGCATAGATCTCACTGTGAAAAGGCTTAAATGGCTTTTTTGACCTAAGTTTGAGGATTGCGCTCAAATCAAATGTCCTATAACCAAATTTCCACATGTAACTACTAGATTGTGATACAATACACTAATGGGTGAAGTTTGGTTGACTTCTGCGCAGCGGTTTGGGAGTGAACATCAAAATTACATTTCTCGGCCATATCGCATAGATCTCACTGTGAAAAGGCTTAAATGGCTTTTTTGACCTAAGTTTGAGGATTGCGCTCAAATCAAATGTCCTAGAACCAAATTTCCACATGTAACTACTAGATTGTGATAAAATACACTAATGGGTGAAGTTTGGTTGACTTCTGCGCAGCGGTTTGGGAGTTAACATCAAAATTACATTTCTCGGCCATATCGCATAGATCTCACTGTGAAAAGGCTTAAATGACTTTTTTAATTAAGTTTGATGATTGCGCTCAAACAAAATTTCCTAGAACAAAATTTTCAAATGTAACTACTAGATTGTGATACAATACACTATTGGGTGAAGTTTGGTTGACTTCTGCGCAGCGGTTTGGGAGTTAACATCAAAATTACATTTCTCGGCCATATCGCATAGATCTCACTGTGAAAAGGCTTAAATGGCTTTTTTGACCTAAGTTTGAGGATTGCGCTCAAATCAAATGTCCTATAACCAAATTTCCACATGTAACTACTAGATTGTGATACAATACACTAATGGGTGAAGTTTGGTTGACTTCTGCGCAGCGGTTTGGGAGTTAACATCAAAATTACATTTCTCGGCCATATCGCATAGATCTCACTGTGAAAAGGCTTAAATGACTTTTTTAATTAAGTTTGATGATTGCGTTCAAACAAAATGTCCTAGAACAAAATTTTCAAATGTAACTACTAGATTGTGATACAATACACTATTGGGTGAAGTTTGGTTGACTTCTGCGCAGCGGTTTGGGAGTTAACATCAAAATTACATTTCTCGGCCATATCGCATAGATCTCACTGTGAAAAGGCTTAAATGGCTTTTTTGACCTAAGTTTGAGGATTGCGCTCAAATCAAATGTCCTAGAACCAAATTTCCACATGTAACTACTAGATTGTGATAAAATACACTAATGGGTGAAGTTTGGTTGACTTCTGCGCAGCGGTTTGGGAGTTAACATCAAAATTACATTTCTCGGCCATATCGCATAGATCTCACTGTGAAAAGGCTTAAATGACTTTTTTAATTAAGTTTGATGATTGCGCTCAAACAAAATTTCCTAGAACAAAATTTTCAAATGTAACTACTAGATTGTGATACAATACACTATTGGGTGAAGTTTGGTTGACTTCTGCGCAGCGGTTTGGGAGTTAACATCAAAATTACATTTCTCGGCCATATCGCATAGATCTCACTGTGAAAAGGCTTAAATGACTTTTTTAATTAAGTTTGATGATTGCGTTCAAACAAAATGTCCTAGAACAAAATTTTCAAATGTAACTACTAGATTGTGATACAATACACTATTGGGTGAAGTTTGGTTGACTTCTGCGCAGCGGTTTGGGAGTTAACATCAAAATTACATTTCTCGGCCATATCGCATAGATCTCACTGTGAAAAGGCTTAAATGGCTTTTTTGACCTAAGTTTAAAGATTGCGCTCAAACCAAATGTCCTAGAACGAAATTTTCAAATGTAACTACTAGATTGTGATACAATACACTAATGGGTGAAGTTTGGTTGACTTCTGCGCAGCGGTTTGGGAGTTAACATCAAAATTACATTTCTCGGCCATATCGCATAGATCTCACTGTGAAAAGGCTTAAATGGCTTTTTTGACCTAAGTTTGAGGATTGCGCTCAAATCAAATGTCCTATAACCAAATTTCCACATGTAACTACTAGATTGTGATACAATACACTAATGGGTGAAGTTTGGTTGTCTTCTGCGCAGCGGTTTGGGAGTGAACATCAAAATTACATTTCTCGGCCATATCGCATATATCTCACTGTGAAAAGGCTTAAATGACTTTTTTAATTAAGTTTGATGATTGCGCTCAAACAAAATTTCCTAAAACAAAATTTTTAAATGTAACTACTAGATTGTGATACAATACACTATTGGGTGAAGTTTGGTTGACTTCTGCGTAGCGGTTTGGGAGTTAACATCAAAATTACATTTCTCGGCCATATCGCATAGATCTCACTGTGAAAAGGCTTAAATGGCTTTTTTGACCTAAGTTTGAGGATTGCGCTCAAATCAAATGTCCTAGAACCAAATTTCCACATGTAACTACTAGATTGTGATAAAATACACTAATGGGTGAAGTTTGGTTGACTTCTGCGCAGCGGTTTGGGAGTTAACATCAAAATTACATTTCTCGGCCATATCGCATAGATCTCACTGTGAAAAGGCTTAAATGACTTTTTTAATTAAGTTTGATGATTGAGCTCAAACAAAATTTCCTAGAACAAAATTTTCAAATGTAACTACTAGATTGTGATACAATACACTATTGGGTGAAGTTTGGTTGACTTCTGCGCAGCGGTTTGGGAGTTAACATCAAAATTACATTTCTCGGCCATATCGCATAGATCTCACTGTGAAAAGGCTTAAATGACTTTTTTAATTAAGTTTGATGATTGCGTTCAAAAAAAATGTCCTAGAACAAAATTTTCAAATGTAACTACTAGATTGTGATACAATACACTAATGGGTGAAGTTTGGTTGACTTCTGCGCAGCGGTTTGGGAGTTAACATCAAAATTACATTTCTCGGCCATATCGCATAGATCTCACTGTGAAAAGGCTTAAATGACTTTTTTAATTAAGTTTGATGATTGCGCTAAAACAAAATTTCCTAGAACAAAATTTTCAAATGTAACTACTAGATTGTGATACAATACACTATTGGGTGAAGTTTGGTTGACTTCTGCGCAGCGGTTTGGGAGTTAACATCAAAATTACATTTCTCGGCCATATCGCATAGATCTCACTGTGAAAAGGCTTAAATGACTTTTTTAATTAAGTTTGATGATTGCGTTCAAACAAAATGTCCTAGAACAAAATTTTCAAATGTAACTACTAGATTGTGATACAATACACTATTGGGTGAAGTTTGGTTGACTTCTGCGCAGCGGTTTGGGAGTTAACATCAAAATTACATTTCTCGGCCATATCGCATAGATCTCACTGTGAAAAGGCTTAAATGGCTTTTTTGACCTAAGTTTGAGGATTGCGCTCAAATCAAATGTCCTAGAACCAAATTTCCACATGTAACTACTAGATTGTGATAAAATACACTAATGGGTGAAGTTTGGTTGACTTCTGCGCAGCGGTTTGGGAGTTAACATCAAAATTACATTTCTCGGCCATATCGCATAGATCTCACTGTGAAAAGGCTTAAATGACTTTTTTAATTAAGTTTGATGATTGCGCTCAAACAAAATTTCCTAGAACAAAATTTTCAAATGTAACTACTAGATTGTGATACAATACACTATTGGGTGAAGTTTGGTTGACTTCTGCGCAGCGGTTTGGGAGTTAACATCAAAATTACATTTCTCGGCCATATCGCATAGATCTCACTGTGAAAAGGCTTAAATGACTTTTTTAATTAAGTTTGATGATTGCGTTCAAACAAAATGTCCTAGAACAAAATTTTCAAATGTAACTACTAGATTGTGATACAATACACTATTGGGTGAAGTTTGGTTGACTTCTGCGCAGCAGTTTGGGAGTTAACATCAAAATTACATTTCTCGGCCATATCGCATAGATCTCACTGTGAAAAGGCTTAAATGGCTTTTTTGACCTAAGTTTAAAGATTGCGCTCAAACCAAATGTCCTAGAACGAAATTTTCAAATGTAACTACTAGATTGTGATACAATACACTAATGGGTGAAGTTTGGTTGACTTCTGCGCAGCGGTTTGGGAGTTAACATCAAAATTACATTTCTCGGCCATATCGCATAGATCTCACTGTGAAAAGGCTTAAATGGCTTTTTTGACCTAAGTTTGAGGATTGCGCTCAAATCAAATGTCCTATAACCAAATTTCCACATGTAACTACTAGATTGTGATACAATACACTAATGGGTGAAGTTTGGTTGTCTTCTGCGCAGCGGTTTGGGAGTGAACATCAAAATTACATTTCTCGGCCATATCGCATATATCTCACTGTGAAAAGGCTTAAATGACTTTTTTAATTAAGTTTGATGATTGCGCTCAAACAAAATTTCCTAAAACAAAATTTTCAAATGTAACTACTAGATTGTGATACAATACACTATTGGGTGAAGTTTGGTTGACTTCTGCGCAGCGGTTTGGGAGTTAACATCAAAATTACATTTCTCGGCCATATCGCATAGATCTCACTGTGAAAAGGCTTAAATGACTTTTTTAATTAAGTTTGATGATTGCGTTCAAACAAAATGTCCTAGAACAAAATTTTCAAATGTAACTACTAGATTGTGATACAATACACTATTGGGTGAAGTTTGGTTGACTTCTGCGCAGCGGTTTGGTAGTTAACATCAAAATTACATTTCTCGGCCATATCGCATAGATCTCACTGTGAAAAGGCTTAAATGACTTTTTTAATTAAGTTTAATGATTGCGCTCAAACCAAATGTCCTAGAACGAAATTTTCAAATGTAACTACTAGAATGTGATACAATACACTATTGGGTGAAGTTTAGTTGACTTCTGCGCAGCGGTTTGGGAGTTAACATCAAAATTACATTTCTCGGCCATATCGCATAGATCTCACTGTGAAAAGGCTTAAATGGCTTTTTTGACCTAAGTTTGAGGATTGCGCTAAAATCAAATGTCCTAGAACCAAATTTCCACATGTAACTACTAGATTGTGATACAATACACTAATGGGTGAAGTTTGGTTTACTTCAGCGCAGCGGTTTGGGAGTTAACATCAAAATTACATTTCTCGGCCATATCGCATAGATCTCACTGTGAAAAGGCTTAAATGGCTTTTTTGACCTAAGTTTAATAATTGCGCTCAAACCAAATGTCCTAGAACGAAATTTTCAAATGTAACTACTAGAATGTGATACAATACACTATTGGGTGAAGTTTGGTTGACTTCTGCGCAGCGGTTTGGGAGTTAACATCAAAATTACATTTCTCGGCCATATCGCATAGATCTCACTGTGAAAAGGCTTAAATGGCTTTTTTGACCTAAGTTTGAGGATTGCGCTCAAATAAAATGTCCTAGAACCAAATTTCCACATGTAACTACTAGATTGTGATACAATACACTAATGGGTGAAGTTTGGTTTACTTCTGCGCAGCGGTTTGGGAGTTAACATCAAAATTACATTTCTCGGCCATATCGCATAGATCTCACTGTGAAAAGGCTTAAATGGCTTTTTTGACCTAAGTTTAATAATTGCGCTCAAACCAAATGTCCTTGAACGAAATTTTAAAATGTAACTACTAGAATGTGATACAATACACTATTGGGTGAAGTTTGGTTGACTTCTGCGCAGCGGTTTGGGAGTTAACATCAAAATTACATTTCTCGGCCATATCGCATAGATCTCACTGTGAAAAGGCTTAAATGGCTTTTTTGACCTAAGTTTGAGGATTGCGCTCAAATCAAATGTCCTATAACCAAATTTCCACATGTAACTACTAGATTGTGATACAATACACTAATGGGTGAAGTTTGGTTGACTTCTGCGCAGCGGTTTGGGAGTTAACATCAAAATTACATTTCTCGGCCATATCGCATAGATCTCACTGTGAAAAGGCTTAAATGGCTTTTTTGACCTAAGTTTGAGGATTGCGCTCAAACAAAATGTCCTAGAACAAAATTTTCAAATGTAACTACTAGATTGTGATACAATACACTATTGGGTGAAGTTTGGTTGACTTCTGCGCAGCGGTTTGGGAGTTAACATCAAAATTACATTTCTCGGCCATATCGCATAGATCTCACTGTGAAAAGGCTTAAATGACTTTTTTAATTAAGTTTGATGATTGCGTTCAAACAAAATGTCCTAGAACAAAATTTTCAAATGTAACTACTAGATTGTGATACAATACACTATTGGGTGAAGTTTGGTTGACTTCTGCGCAGCGGTTTGGGAGTTAACATCAAAATTACATTTCTCGGCCATATCGCATAGATCTCACTGTGAAAAGGCTTAAATGGCTTTTTTGACCTAAGTTTGAGGATTGCGCTCAAACCAAATGTCCTAGAACGAAATTTTAAAATGTAACTACTAGAATGTGATACAATACACTATTGGGTGAAGTTTGGTTGACTTCTGCGCAGCGGTTTGGGAGTTAACATCAAAATTACATTTCTCGGCCATATCGCATAGATCTCACTGTGAAAAGGCTTAAATGGCTTTTTTGACCTAAGTTTGAGGATTGCGCTCAAATCAAATGTCTTAGAACCAAATTTCCACATGTAACTACTAGATTGTGATAAAATACACTAATGGGTGAAGTTTGGTTGACTTCTGCGCAGCGGTTTGGGAGTTAACATCAAAATTACATTTCTCGGCCATATCGCATAGATCTCACTGTGAAAAGGCTTAAATGACTTTTTTAATTAAGTTTGATGATTGCGCTCAAACAAAATTTCCTAGAACAAAATTTTCAAATGTAACTACTAGATTGTGATACAATACACTATTGGGTGAAGTTTGGTTGACTTCTGCGCAGCGGTTTGGGAGTTAACATCAAAATTACATTTCTCGGCCATATCGCATAGATCTCACTGTGAAAAGGCTTAAATGGCTTTTTTAATTAAGTTTGATGATTGCGTTCAAACAAAATGTCCTAGAACAAAATTTTCAAATGTAACTACTAGATTGTGATACAATACACTATTGGGTGAAGTTTGGTTGACTTCTGCGCAGCGGTTTGGGAGTTAACATCAAAATTACATTTCTCGGCCATATCGCATAGATCTCACTGTGAAAAGGCTTAAATGGCTTTTTTGACCTAAGTTTGAGGATTGCGCTCAAATCAAATGTCCAATAACCAAATTTCCACATGTAACTACTAGATTGTGATACAATACACTAATGGGTGAAGTTTGGTTGACTTCTGCGCAGCGGTTTGGGAGTTAACATCAAAATTACATTTCTCGGCCATATCGCATAGATCTCACTGTGAAAAGGCTTAAATGACTTTTTTAATTAAGTTTGATGATTGCGTTCAAACAAAATGTCCTAGAACAAAATTTTCAAATGTAACTACTAGATTGTGATACAATACACTATTGGGTGAAGTTTGGTTGACTTCTGCGCAGCGGTTTGGGAGTTAACATCAAAATTACATTTCTCGGCCATATCGCATAGATCTCACTGTGAAAAGGCTTAAATGGCTTTTTTGACCTAAGTTTGAGGATTGCGCTCAAACAAAATGTCCTAGAACAAAATTTTCAAATGTAACTACTAGATTGTGATACAATACACTATTGGGTGAAGTTTGGTTGACTTCTGCGCAGCGGTTTGGGAGTTAACATCAAAATTACATTTCTCGGCCATATCGCATAGATCTCACTGTGAAAAGGCTTAAATGGCTTTTTTGACCTAAGTTTGAGGATTGCGCTCAAATCAAATGTCCTAGAACCAAATTTTCACATGTAACTACTAGATTGTGATACAATACACTAATGGGTAAAGTTTGGTTGACTTCTGCTGACCGGTTTGGGAGTTATCAAAATTACATTTCTCGGCCATATCGCATAGATCTCACTGTGAAAAGGCTTAAATGACTTTTTTAATTAAGTTTGATGATTGCGCTCAAAACAAAATTTCCTAGAACAAAATTTTCAAATGTAACTACTAGATTGTTGTACAATACACTATTGGGTGAAGTTTGGTTGACTTCTGCGCAGCGGTTTGGGAGTTAACATCAAAATTACATTTCTCGGCCATATCGCATAGATCTCACTGTGAAAAGGCTTAAATGGCTTTTTTGACCTAAGTTTAATGATTGCGCTCAAACCAAATGTCCTAGAACGAAATTTTCAAATGTAACTACTAGAATGTGATACAATACACTATTGGGTGAAGTTTGGTTGACTTCTGCGCAGCGGTTTGGGAGTTAACATCAAAATTACATTTCTCGGCCATATCGCATAGATCTCACTGTGAAAAGGCTTAAATGGCTTTTTTGACCTAAGTTTGAGGATTGCGCTCAAATCAAATGTCCTAGAACCAAATTTCCACATGTAACTACTAGATTGTGATACAATACACTAATGGGTGAAGTTTGGTTGACTTCTGCGCAGCGGTTTGGGAGTTAACATCAAAATTACATTTCTCGGCCATATCGCATAGATCTCACTGTGAAAAGGCTTAAATGGCTTTTTTGACCTAAGTTTGAGGATTGCGCTCAAATCAAATGTCCAATAACCAAATTTCCACATGTAACTACTAGATTGTGATACAATACACTAATGGGTGAAGTTTGGTTTACTTCTGCGCAGCGGTTTGGGAGTTAACATCAAAATTACATTTCTCGGCCATATCGCATAGATCTCACTGTGAAAAGGCTTAAATGGCTTTTTTGACCTAAGTTTAATAATTGCGCTCAAACCAAATGTCCTTGAACGAAATTTTAAAATGTAACTACTAGATTGTGATACAATACACTATTGGGTGAAGTTTGGTTGACTTCTGCGCAGCGGTTTGGGAGTTAACATCAAAATTACATTTCTCGGCCATATCGCATAGATCTCACTGTGAAAAGGCTTAAATGGCTTTTTTGACCTAAGTTTGAGGATTGCGCTCAAATCAAATGTCCTAGAACCAAATTTCCACATGTAACTACTAGATTGTGATAAAATACACTAATGGGTGAAGTTTGGTTGACTTCTGCGCAGCGGTTTGGGAGTTAACATCAAAATTACATTTCTCGGCCATATCGCATAGATCTCACTGTGAAAAGGCTTAAATGACTTTTTTAATTAAGTTTGATGATTGCGCTAAAACAAAATTTCCTAGAACAAAATTTTCAAATGTAACTACTAGATTGTGATACAATACACTATTGGGTGAAGTTTGGTTGACTTCTGCGCAGCGGTTTGGGAGTTAACATCAAAATTACATTTCTCGGCCATATCGCATAGATCTCACTGTGAAAAGGCTTAAATGACTTTTTTAATTAAGTTTGATGATTGCGTTCAAACAAAATGTCCTAGAACAAAATTTTCAAATGTAACTACTAGATTGTGATACAATACACTATTGGGTGAAGTTTGGTTGACTTCTGCGCAGCGGTTTGGGAGTTAACATCAAAATTACATTTCTCGGCCATATCGCATAGATCTCACTGTGAAAAGGCTTAAATGGCTTTTTTGACCTAAGTTTGAGGATTGCGCTCAAATCAAATGTCCTAGAACCAAATTTCCACATGTAACTACTAGATTGTGATAAAATACACTAATGGGTGAAGTTTGGTTGACTTCTGCGCAGCGGTTTGGGAGTTAACATCAAAATTACATTTCTCGGCCATATCGCATAGATCTCACTGTGAAAAGGCTTAAATGACTTTTTTAATTAAGTTTGATGATTGCGCTCAAACAAAATTTCCTAGAACAAAATTTTCAAATGTAACTACTAGATTGTGATACAATACACTATTGGGTGAAGTTTGGTTGACTTCTGCGCAGCGGTTTGGGAGTTAACATCAAAATTACATTTCTCGGCCATATCGCATAGATCTCACTGTGAAAAGGCTTAAATGACTTTTTTAATTAAGTTTGATGATTGCGTTCAAACAAAATGTCCTAGAACAAAATTTTCAAATGTAACTACTAGATTGTGATACAATACACTATTGGGTGAAGTTTGGTTGACTTCTGCGCAGCGGTTTGGGAGTTAACATCAAAATTACATTTCTCGGCCATATCGCATAGATCTCACTGTGAAAAGGCTTAAATGGCTTTTTTGACCTAAGTTTAAAGATTGCGCTCAAACCAAATGTCCTAGAACGAAATTTTCAAATGTAACTACTAGATTGTGATACAATACACTAATGGGTGAAGTTTGGTTGACTTCTGCGCAGCGGTTTGGGAGTTAACATCAAAATTACATTTCTCGGCCATATCGCATAGATCTCACTGTGAAAAGGCTTAAATGGCTTTTTTGACCTAAGTTTGAGGATTGCGCTCAAATCAAATGTCCTATAACCAAATTTCCACATGTAACTACTAGATTGTGATACAATACACTAATGGGTGAAGTTTGGTTGTCTTCTGCGCAGCGGTTTGGGAGTGAACATCAAAATTACATTTCTCGGCCATATCGCATATATCTCACTGTGAAAAGGCTTAAATGACTTTTTTAATTAATTTTAATGATTGCGCTCAAACAAAATTTCCTAAAACAAAATTTTCAAATGTAACTACTAGATTGTGATACAATACACTATTGGGTGAAGTTTGGTTGACTTCTGCGCAGCGGTTTGGGAGTTAACATCAAAATTACATTTCTCGGCCATATCGCATAGATCTCACTGTGAAAAGGCTTAAATGACTTTTTTAATTAAGTTTGATGATTGCGTTCAAACAAAATGTCCTAGAACAAAATTTTCAAATGTAACTACTAGATTGTGATACAATACACTATTGGGTGAAGTTTGGTTGACTTCTGCGCAGCGGTTTGGTAGTTAACATCAAAATTACATTTCTCGGCCATATCGCATAGATCTCACTGTGAAAAGGCTTAAATGACTTTTTTAATTAAGTTTAATGATTGCGCTCAAACCAAATGTCCTAGAACGAAATTTTCAAATGTAACTACTAGAATGTGATACAATACACTATTGGGTGAAGTTTAGTTGACTTCTGCGCAGCGGTTTGGGAGTTAACATCAAAATTACATTTCTCGGCCATATCGCATAGATCTCACTGTGAAAAGGCTTAAATGGCTTTTTTGACCTAAGTTTGAGGATTGCGCTAAAATCAAATGTCCTAGAACCAAATTTCCACATGTAACTACTAGATTGTGATACAATACACTAATGGGTGAAGTTTGGTTTACTTCAGCGCAGCGGTTTGGGAGTTAACATCAAAATTACATTTCTCGGCCATATCGCATAGATCTCACTGTGAAAAGGCTTAAATGGCTTTTTTGACCTAAGTTTAATAATTGCGCTCAAACCAAATGTCCTAGAACGAAATTTTCAAATGTAACTACTAGAATGTGATACAATACACTATTGGGTGAAGTTTGGTTGACTTCTGCGCAGCGGTTTGGGAGTTAACATCAAAATTACATTTCTCGGCCATATCGCATAGATCTCACTGTGAAAAGGCTTAAATGGCTTTTTTAATTAAGTTTGATGATTGCGTTCAAACAAAATGTCCTAGAACAAAATTTTCAAATGTAACTACTAGATTGTGATACAATACACTATTGGGTGAAGTTTGGTTGACTTCTGCGCAGCGGTTTGGGAGTTAACATCAAAATTACATTTCTCGGCCATATCGCATAGATCTCACTGTGAAAAGGCTTAAATGGCTTTTTTGACCTAAGTTTGAGGATTGCGCTCAAATCAAATGTCCAATAACCAAATTTCCACATGTAACTACTAGATTGTGATACAATACACTAATGGGTGAAGTTTGGTTGACTTCTGCGCAGCGGTTTGGGAGTTAACATCAAAATTACATTTCTCGGCCATATCGCATAGATCTCACTGTGAAAAGGCTTAAATGACTTTTTTAATTAAGTTTGATGATTGCGTTCAAACAAAATGTCCTAGAACAAAATTTTCAAATGTAACTACTAGATTGTGATACAATACACTATTGGGTGAAGTTTGGTTGACTTCTGCGCAGCGGTTTGGGAGTTAACATCAAAATTACATTTCTCGGCCATATCGCATAGATCTCACTGTGAAAAGGCTTAAATGGCTTTTTTGACCTAAGTTTGAGGATTGCGCTCAAACAAAATGTCCTAGAACAAAATTTTCAAATGTAACTACTAGATTGTGATACAATACACTATTGGGTGAAGTTTGGTTGACTTCTGCGCAGCGGTTTGGGAGTTAACATCAAAATTACATTTCTCGGCCATATCGCATAGATCTCACTGTGAAAAGGCTTAAATGGCTTTTTTGACCTAAGTTTGAGGATTGCGCTCAAATCAAATGTCCTAGAACCAAATTTTCACATGTAACTACTAGATTGTGATACAATACACTAATGGGTAAAGTTTGGTTGACTTCTGCTGACCGGTTTGGGAGTTATCAAAATTACATTTCTCGGCCATATCGCATAGATCTCACTGTGAAAAGGCTTAAATGACTTTTTTAATTAAGTTTGATGATTGCGCTCAAAACAAAATTTCCTAGAACAAAATTTTCAAATGTAACTACTAGATTGTTGTACAATACACTATTGGGTGAAGTTTGGTTGACTTCTGCGCAGCGGTTTGGGAGTTAACATCAAAATTACATTTCTCGGCCATATCGCATAGATCTCACTGTGAAAAGGCTTAAATGGCTTTTTTGACCTAAGTTTAATGATTGCGCTCAAACCAAATGTCCTAGAACGAAATTTTCAAATGTAACTACTAGAATGTGATACAATACACTATTGGGTGAAGTTTGGTTGACTTCTGCGCAGCGGTTTGGGAGTTAACATCAAAATTACATTTCTCGGCCATATCGCATAGATCTCACTGTGAAAAGGCTTAAATGGCTTTTTTGACATAAGTTTGAGGATTGCGCTCAAATCAAATGTCCTAGAACCAAATTTCCACATGTAACTACTAGATTGTGATACAATACACTAATGGGTGAAGTTTGGTTGACTTCTGCGCAGCGGTTTGGGAGTTAACATCAAAATTACATTTCTCGGCCATATCGCATAGATCTCACTGTGAAAAGGCTTAAATGGCTTTTTTGACCTAAGTTTGAGGATTGCGCTCAAATCAAATGTCCAATAACCAAATTTCCACATGTAACTACTAGATTGTGATACAATACACTAATGGGTGAAGTTTGGTTTACTTCTGCGCAGCGGTTTGGGAGTTAACATCAAAATTACATTTCTCGGCCATATCGCATAGATCTCACTGTGAAAAGGCTTAAATGGCTTTTTTGACCTAAGTTTAATAATTGCGCTCAAACCAAATGTCCTTGAACGAAATTTTAAAATGTAACTACTAGAATGTGATACAATACACTATTGGGTGAAGTTTGGTTGACTTCTGCGCAGCGGTTTGGGAGTTAACATCAAAATTACATTTCTCGGCCATATCGCATAGATCTCACTGTGAAAAGGCTTAAATGGCTTTTTTGACCTAAGTTTGAGGATTGCGCTCAAATCAAATGTCCTATAACCAAATTTCCACATGTAACTACTAGATTGTGATACAATACACTAATGGGTGAAGTTTGGTTGACTTCTGCGCAGCGGTTTGGGAGTTAACATCAAAATTACATTTCTCGGCCATATCGCATAGATCTCACTGTGAAAAGGCTTAAATGGCTTTTTTGACCTAAGTTTGAGGATTGCGCTTAAACAAAATGTCCTAGAACAAAATTTTCAAATGTAACTACTAGATTGTGATACAATACACTATTGGGTGAAGTTTGGTTGACTTCTGCGCAGCGGTTTGGGAGTTAACATCAAAATTACATTTCTCGGCCATATCGCATAGATCTCACTGTGAAAAGGCTTAAATGACTTTTTTAATTAAGTTTGATGATTGCGTTCAAACAAAATGTCCTAGAACAAAATTTTCAAATGTAACTACTAGATTGTGATACAATACACTATTGGGTGAAGTTTGGTTGACTTCTGCGCAGCGGTTTGGGAGTTAACATCAAAATTACATTTCTCGGCCATATCGCATAGATCTCACTGTGAAAAGGCTTAAATGGCTTTTTTGACCTAAGTTTGAGGATTGCGCTCAAACCAAATGTCCTAGAACGAAATTTTAAAATGTAACTACTAGAATGTGATACAATACACTATTGGGTGAAGTTTGGTTGACTTCTGCGCAGCGGTTTGGGAGTTAACATCAAAATTACATTTCTCGGCCATATCGCATAGATCTCACTGTGAAAAGGCTTAAATGGCTTTTTTGACCTAAGTTTGAGGATTGCGCTCAAATCAAATGTCTTAGAACCAAATTTCCACATGTAACTACTAGATTGTGATAAAATACACTAATGGGTGAAGTTTGGTTGACTTCTGCGCAGCGGTTTGGGAGTTAATATCAAAATTACATTTCTCGGCCATATCGCATAGATCTCACTGTGAAAAGGCTTAAATGACTTTTTTAATTAAGTTTGATGATTGCGCTCAAACAAAATTTCCTAGAACAAAATTTTCAAATGTAACTACTAGATTGTGATACAATACACTATTGGGTGGTTTGGTTGACTTCTGCGCAGCGGTTTGGGAGTTAACATCAAAATTACATTTCTCGGCCATATCGCATAGATCTCACTGTGAAAAGGCTTAAATGGCTTTTTTGACCTAAGTTTGAGGATTGCGCTCAAATCAAATGTCCTATAACCAAATTTCCACATGTAACTACTAGATTGTGATACAATACACTAATAGGTGAAGTTTGGTTGACTTCTGCGCAGCGGTTTGGGAGTTAACATCAAAATTACATTTCTCGGCCATATCGCATAGATCTCACTGTGAAAAGGCTTAAATGACTTTTTTAATTAAGTTTGATGATTGCGTTCAAACAAAATGTCCTAGAACAAAATTTTCAAATGTAACTACTAGATTGTGATACAATACACTATTGGGTGAAGTTTGGTTGACTTCTGCGCAGCGGTTTGGGAGTTAACATCAAAATTACATTTCTCGGCCATATCGCATAGATCTCACTGTGAAAAGGCTTAAATGGCTTTTTTGACCTAAGTTTGAGGATTGCGCTCAAATCAAATGTCCAATAACCAAATTTCCACATGTAACTACTAGATTGTGATACAATACACTAATGGGTGAAGTTTGGTTGACTTCTGCGCAGCGGTTTGGGAGTTAACATCAAAATTACATTTCTCGGCCATATCGCATAGATCTCACTGTGAAAAGGCTTAAATGACTTTTTTAATTAAGTTTGATGATTGCGTTCAAACAAAATGTCCTAGAACAAAATTTTCAAATGTAACTACTAGATTGTGATACAATACACTATTGGGTGAAGTTTGGTTGACTTCTGCGCAGCGGTTTGGGAGTTAACATCAAAATTACATTTCTCGGCCATATCGCATAGATCTCACTGTGAAAAGGCTTAAATGGCTTTTTTGACCTAAGTTTGAGGATTGCGCTCAAATCAAATGTCCTATAACCAAATTTCCACATGTAACTACTAGATTGTGATACAATACACTAATGGGTGAAGTTTGGTTGACTTCTGCGCAGCGGTTTGGGAGTTAACATCAAAATTACATTTCTCGGCCATATCGCATAGATCTCACTGTGAAAAGGCTTAAATGGCTTTTTTGACCTAAGTTTGAGGATTGCGCTTAAACAAAATGTCCTAGAACAAAATTTTCAAATGTAACTACTAGATTGTGATACAATACACTATTGGGTGAAGTTTGGTTGACTTCTGCGCAGCGGTTTGGGAGTTAACATCAAAATTACATTTCTCGGCCATATCGCATAGATCTCACTGTGAAAAGGCTTAAATGACTTTTTTAATTAAGTTTGATGATTGCGTTCAAACAAAATGTCCTAGAACAAAATTTTCAAATGTAACTACTAGATTGTGATACAATACACTATTGGGTGAAGTTTGGTTGACTTCTGCGCAGCGGTTTGGGAGTTAACATCAAAATTACATTTCTCGGCCATATCGCATAGATCTCACTGTGAAAAGGCTTAAATGGCTTTTTTGACCTAAGTTTGAGGATTGCGCTCAAACCAAATGTCCTAGAACGAAATTTTAAAATGTAACTACTAGAATGTGATACAATACACTATTGGGTGAAGTTTGGTTGACTTCTGCGCAGCGGTTTGGGAGTTAACATCAAAATTACATTTCTCGGCCATATCGCATAGATCTCACTGTGAAAAGGCTTAAATGGCTTTTTTGACCTAAGTTTGAGGATTGCGCTCAAATCAAATGTCTTAGAACCAAATTTCCACATGTAACTACTAGATTGTGATAAAATACACTAATGGGTGAAGTTTGGTTGACTTCTGCGCAGCGGTTTGGGAGTTAATATCAAAATTACATTTCTCGGCCATATCGCATAGATCTCACTGTGAAAAGGCTTAAATGACTTTTTTAATTAAGTTTGATGATTGCGCTCAAACAAAATTTCCTAGAACAAAATTTTCAAATGTAACTACTAGATTGTGATACAATACACTATTGGGTGGTTTGGTTGACTTCTGCGCAGCGGTTTGGGAGTTAACATCAAAATTACATTTCTCGGCCATATCGCATAGATCTCACTGTGAAAAGGCTTAAATGGCTTTTTTGACCTAAGTTTGAGGATTGCGCTCAAATCAAATGTCCTATAACCAAATTTCCACATGTAACTACTAGATTGTGATACAATACACTAATAGGTGAAGTTTGGTTGACTTCTGCGCAGCGGTTTGGGAGTTAACATCAAAATTACATTTCTCGGCCATATCGCATAGATCTCACTGTGAAAAGGCTTAAATGACTTTTTTAATTAAGTTTGATGATTGCGTTCAAACAAAATGTCCTAGAACAAAATTTTCAAATGTAACTACTAGATTGTGATACAATACACTATTGGGTGAAGTTTGGTTGACTTCTGCGCAGCGGTTTGGGAGTTAACATCAAAATTACATTTCTCGGCCATATCGCATAGATCTCACTGTGAAAAGGCTTAAATGGCTTTTTTGACCTAAGTTTGAGGATTGCGCTCAAATCAAATGTCCAATAACCAAATTTCCACATGTAACTACTAGATTGTGATACAATACACTAATGGGTGAAGTTTGGTTGACTTCTGCGCAGCGGTTTGGGAGTTAACATCAAAATTACATTTCTCGGCCATATCGCATAGATCTCACTGTGAAAAGGCTTAAATGACTTTTTTAATTAAGTTTGATGATTGCGTTCAAACAAAATGTCCTAGAACAAAATTTTCAAATGTAACTACTAGATTGTGATACAATACACTATTGGGTGAAGTTTGGTTGACTTCTGCGCAGCGGTTTGGGAGTTAACATCAAAATTACATTTCTCGGCCATATCGCATAGATCTCACTGTGAAAAGGCTTAAATGACTTTTTTAATTAAGTTTGATGATTGCGTTCAAACAAAATGTCCTAGAACAAAATTTTCAAATGTAACTACTAGATTGTGATACAATACACTATTGGGTGAAGTTTGGTTGACTTCTGCGCAGCGGTTTGGGAGTTAACATCAAAATTACATTTCTCGGCCATATCGCATAGATCTCACTGTGAAAAGGCTTAAATGGCTTTTTTGACTTAAGTTTGAGGATTGCGCTCAAACAAAATGTCCTAGAACAAAATTTTCAAATGTAACTACTAGATTGTGATACAATACACTATTGGGTGAAGTTTGGTTGACTTCTACGCAGCGGTTTGGGAGTTAACATCAAAATTACATTTCTCGGCCATATCGCATAGATCTCACTGTGAAAAGGCTTAAATGGCTTTTTTGACCTAAGTTTGAGGATTGCGCTCAAATCAAATGTCCTAGAACCAAATTTTCACATGTAACTACTAGATTGTGATACAATACACTAATGGGTAAAGTTTGGTTGACTTCTGCTGACCGGTTTGGGAGTTATCAAAATTACATTTCTCGGCCATATCGCATAGATCTCACTGTGAAAAGGCTTAAATGACTTTTTTAATTAAGTTTGATGATTGCGCTCAAAACAAAATTTCCTAGAACAAAATTTTCAAATGTAACTACTAGATTGTTGTACAATACACTATTGGGTGAAGTTTGGTTGACTTCTGCGCAGCGGTTTGGGAGTTAACATAAAAATTACATTTCTCGGCCATATCGCATAGATCTCACTGTGAAAAGGCTTAAATGGCTTTTTTGACCTAAGTTTAATGATTGCGCTCAAACCAAATGTCCTAGAACGAAATTTTCAAATGTAACTACTAGAATGTGATACAATACACTATTGGGTGAAGTTTGGTTGACTTCTGCGCAGCGGTTTGGGAGTTAACATCAAAATTACATTTCTCGGCCATATCGCATAGATCTCACTGTGAAAAGGCTTAAATGGCTTTTTTGACCTAAGTTTGAGGATTGCGCTCAAATCAAATGTCCTAGAACCAAATTTCCACATGTAACTACTAGATTGTGATACAATACACTAATGGGTGAAGTTTGGTTGACTTCTGCGCAGCGGTTTGGGAGTTAACATCAAAATTACATTTCTCGGCCATATCGCATAGATCTCACTGTGAAAAGGCTTAAATGGCTTTTTTGACCTAAGTTTGAGGATTGCGCTCAAATCAAATGTCCAATAACCAAATTTCCACATGTAACTACTAGATTGTGATACAATACACTAATGGGTGAAGTTTGGTTGACTTCTGCGCAGCGGTTTGGGAGTTAACATCAAAATTACATTTCTCGGCCATATCGCATAGATCAGGGGTTCCCAACCTATTCCACTAAGGCACACTGTGGGTGCAGGATTTCATTCTTACCAAACAAGATGACAACACTTTTTCCCCAATCTGGTGTTTTACAAGTGCAATCAGTTGATTGCAGTCAGGTGTGGCTTGTTTTAGCAGAAGCCTCATTGGTTCAACTGTCTCTGCTGGATCGGCTGGAACAAAAACCAGGACCCACAGTGTGCCTTGAGGACTGGGTTGAAAACCCCTGGCATAGATCTCACTGTGAAAAGGCTTAAATGACTTTTTTAATTAAGTTTGATGATTGCGTTCAAACAAAATGTCCTAGAACAAAATTTTCAAATGTAACTACTAGATTGTGATACAATACACTATTGGGTGAAGTTTGGTTGACTTCTGCGCAGCGGTTTGGGAGTTAACATCAAAATTACATTTCTCGGCCATATCGCATAGATCTCACTGTGAAAAGGCTTAAATGGCTTTTTTGACCTAAGTTTGAGGATTGCGCTCAAACAAAATGTCCTAGAACAAAATTTTCAAATGTAACTACTAGATTGTGATACAATACACTATTGGGTGAAGTTTGGTTGACTTCTGCGCAGCGGTTTGGGAGTTAACATCAAAATTACATTTCTCGGCCATATCGCATAGATCTCACTGTGAAAAGGCTTAAATGGCTTTTTTGACCTAAGTTTGAGGATTGCGCTCAAATCAAATGTCCTAGAACCAAATTTTCACATGTAACTACTAGATTGTGATACAATACACTAATGGGTAAAGTTTGGTTGACTTCTGCTGACCGGTTTGGGAGTTATCAAAATTACATTTCTCGGCCATATCGCATAGATCTCACTGTGAAAAGGCTTAAATGACTTTTTTAATTAAGTTTGATGATTGCGCTCAAAACAAAATTTCCTAGAACAAAATTTTCAAATGTAACTACTAGATTGTTGTACAATACACTATTGGGTGAAGTTTGGTTGACTTCTGCGCAGCGGTTTGGGAGTTAACATCAAAATTACATTTCTCGGCCATATCGCATAGATCTCACTGTGAAAAGGCTTAAATGGCTTTTTTGACCTAAGTTTAATGATTGCGCTCAAACCAAATGTCCTAGAACGAAATTTTCAAATGTAACTACTAGAATGTGATACAATACACTATTGGGTGAAGTTTGGTTGACTTCTGCGCAGCGGTTTGGGAGTTAACATCAAAATTACATTTCTCGGCCATATCGCATAGATCTCACTGTGAAAAGGCTTAAATGGCTTTTTTGACCTAAGTTTGAGGATTGCGCTCAAATCAAATGTCCTAGAACCAAATTTCCACATGTAACTACTAGATTGTGATACAATACACTAATGGGTGAAGTTTGGTTGACTTCTGCGCAGCGGTTTGGGAGTTAACATCAAAATTACATTTCTCGGCCATATCGCATAGATCTCACTGTGAAAAGGCTTAAATGGCTTTTTTGACCTAAGTTTGAGGATTGCGCTCAAATCAAATGTCCAATAACCAAATTTCCACATGTAACTACTAGATTGTGATACAATACACTAATGGGTGAAGTTTGGTTGACTTCTGCGCAGCGGTTTGGGAGTTAACATCAAAATTACATTTCTCGGCCATATCGCATAGATCTCACTGTGAAAAGGCTTAAATGACTTTTTTAATTAAGTTTGATGATTGCGTTCAAACAAAATGTCCTAGAACAAAATTTTCAAATGTAACTACTAGATTGTGATACAATACACTATTGGGTGAAGTTTGGTTGACTTCTGCGCAGCGGTTTGGGAGTTAACATCAAAATTACATTTCTCGGCCATATCGCATAGATCTCACTGTGAAAAGGCTTAAATGGCTTTTTTGACCTAAGTTTGAGGATTGCGCTCAAATCAAATGTCCAATAACCAAATTTCCACATGTAACTACTAGATTGTGATACAATACACTAATGGGTGAAGTTTGGTTGACTTCTGCGCAGCGGTTTGGGAGTTAACATCAAAATTACATTTCTCGGCCATATCGCATAGATCTCACTGTGAAAAGGCTTAAATGACTTTTTTAATTAAGTTTGATGATTGCGTTCAAACAAAATGTCCTAGAACAAAATTTTCAAATGTAACTACTAGATTGTGATACAATACACTATTGGGTGAAGTTTGGTTGACTTCTGCGCAGCGGTTTGGGAGTTAACATCAAAATTACATTTCTCGGCCATATCGCATAGATCTCACTGTGAAAAGGCTTAAATGGCTTTTTTGACCTAAGTTTGAGGATTGCGCTCAAACAAAATGTCCTAGAACAAAATTTTCAAATGTAACTACTAGATTGTGATACAATACACTATTGGGTGAAGTTTGGTTGACTTCTGCGCAGCGGTTTGGGAGTTAACATCAAAATTACATTTCTCGGCCATATCGCATAGATCTCACTGTGAAAAGGCTTAAATGGCTTTTTTGACCTAAGTTTGAGGATTGCGCTCAAATCAAATGTCCTAGAACCAAATTTTCACATGTAACTACTAGATTGTGATACAATACACTAATGGGTAAAGTTTGGTTGACTTCTGCTGACCGGTTTGGGAGTTATCAAAATTACATTTCTCGGCCATATCGCATAGATCTCACTGTGAAAAGGCTTAAATGACTTTTTTAATTAAGTTTGATGATTGCGCTCAAAACAAAATTTCCTAGAACAAAATTTTCAAATGTAACTACTAGATTGTTGTACAATACACTATTGGGTGAAGTTTGGTTGACTTCTGCGCAGCGGTTTGGGAGTTAACATCAAAATTACATTTCTCGGCCATATCGCATAGATCTCACTGTGAAAAGGCTTAAATGGCTTTTTTGACCTAAGTTTAATGATTGCGCTCAAACCAAATGTCCTAGAACGAAATTTTCAAATGTAACTACTAGAATGTGATACAATACACTATTGGGTGAAGTTTGGTTGACTTCTGCGCAGCGGTTTGGGAGTTAACATCAAAATTACATTTCTCGGCCATATCGCATAGATCTCACTGTGAAAAGGCTTAAATGGCTTTTTTGACCTAAGTTTGAGGATTGCGCTCAAATCAAATGTCCTAGAACCAAATTTCCACATGTAACTACTAGATTGTGATACAATACACTAATGGGTGAAGTTTGGTTGACTTCTGCGCAGCGGTTTGGGAGTTAACATCAAAATTACATTTCTCGGCCATATCGCATAGATCTCACTGTGAAAAGGCTTAAATGGCTTTTTTGACCTAAGTTTGAGGATTGCGCTCAAATCAAATGTCCAATAACCAAATTTCCACATGTAACTACTAGATTGTGATACAATACACTAATGGGTGAAGTTTGGTTTACTTCTGCGCAGCGGTTTGGGAGTTAACATCAAAATTACATTTCTCGGCCATATCGCATAGATCTCACTGTGAAAAGGCTTAAATGGCTTTTTTGACCTAAGTTTAATAATTGCGCTCAAACCAAATGTCCTTGAACGAAATTTTAAAATGTAACTACTAGAATGTGATACAATACACTATTGGGTGAAGTTTGGTTGACTTCTGCGCAGCGGTTTGGGAGTTAACATCAAAATTACATTTCTCGGCCATATCGCATAGATCTCACTGTGAAAAGGCTTAAATGGCTTTTTTGACCTAAGTTTGAGGATTGCGCTCAAATCAAATGTCCTATAACCAAATTTCCACATGTAACTACTAGATTGTGATACAATACACTAATGGGTGAAGTTTGGTTGACTTCTGCGCAGCGGTTTGGGAGTTAACATCAAAATTACATTTCTCGGCCATATCGCATAGATCTCACTGTGAAAAGGCTTAAATGGCTTTTTTGACCTAAGTTTGAGGATTGCGCTCAAACAAAATGTCCTAGAACAAAATTTTCAAATGTAACTACTAGATTGTGATACAATACACTATTGGGTGAAGTTTGGTTGACTTCTGCGCAGCGGTTTGGGAGTTAACATCAAAATTACATTTCTCGGCCATATCGCATAGATCTCACTGTGAAAAGGCTTAAATGACTTTTTTAATTAAGTTTGATGATTGCGTTCAAACAAAATGTCCTAGAACAAAATTTTCAAATGTAACTACTAGATTGTGATACAATACACTATTGGGTGAAGTTTGGTTGACTTCTGCGCAGCGGTTTGGGAGTTAACATCAAAATTACATTTCTCGGCCATATCGCATAGATCTCACTGTGAAAAGGCTTAAATGGCTTTTTTGACCTAAGTTTGAGGATTGCGCTCAAACCAAATGTCCTAGAACGAAATTTTAAAATGTAACTACTAGAATGTGATACAATACACTATTGGGTGAAGTTTGGTTGACTTCTGCGCAGCGGTTTGGGAGTTAACATCAAAATTACATTTCTCGGCCATATCGCATAGATCTCACTGTGAAAAGGCTTAAATGGCTTTTTTGACCTAAGTTTGAGGATTGCGCTCAAATCAAATGTCTTAGAACCAAATTTCCACATGTAACTACTAGATTGTGATAAAATACACTAATGGGTGAAGTTTGGTTGACTTCTGCGCAGCGGTTTGGGAGTTAATATCAAAATTACATTTCTCGGCCATATCGCATAGATCTCACTGTGAAAAGGCTTAAATGACTTTTTTAATTAATTTTGATGATTGCGCTCAAACAAAATTTCCTAGAACAAAATTTTCAAATGTAACTACTAGATTGTGATACAATACACTATTGGGTGAAGTTTGGTTGACTTCTGCGCAGCGGTTTGGGAGTTAACATCAAAATTACATTTCTCGGCCATATCGCATAGATCTCACTGTGAAAAGGCTTAAATGACTTTTTTAATTAAGTTTGATGATTGCGTTCAAACAAAATGTCCTAGAACAAAATTTTCAAATGTAACTACTAGATTGTGATACAATACACTATTGGGTGAAGTTTGGTTGACTTCTGCGCAGCGGTTTGGGAGTTAACATCAAAATTACATTTCTCGGCCATATCGCATAGATCTCACTGTGAAAAGGCTTAAATGGCTTTTTTGACCTAAGTTTGAGGATTGCGCTCAAATCAAATGTCCTAGAACCAAATTTTCACATGTAACTACTAGATTGTGATACAATACACTAATGGGTAAAGTTTGGTTGACTTCTGCTGACCGGTTTGGGAGTTATCAAAATTACATTTCTCGGCCATATCGCATAGATCTCACTGTGAAAAGGCTTAAATGACTTTTTTAATTAAGTTTGATGATTGCGCTCAAAACAAAATTTCCTAGAACAAAATTTTCAAATGTAACAACTAGATTGTTGTACAATACACTATTGGGTGAAGTTTGGTTGACTTCTGCGCAGCGGTTTGGGAGTTAACATCAAAATTACATTTCTCGGCCATATCGCATAGATCTCACTGTGAAAAGGCTTAAATGGCTTTTTTGACCTAAGTTTGAGGATTGCGCTCAAATCAAATGTCCTAGAACCAAATTTCCACATGTAACTACTAGATTGTGATACAATACACTAATGGGTGAAGTTTGGTTGACTTCTGCGCAGCGGTTTGGGAGTTAACATCAAAATTACATTTCTCGGCCATATCGCATAGATCTCACTGTGAAAAGGCTTAAATGGCTTTTTTGACCTAAGTTTGAGGATTGCGCTCAAATCAAATGTCCAATAACCAAATTTCCACATGTAACTACTAGATTGTGATACAATACACTAATGGGTGAAGTTTGGTTGACTTCTGCGCAGCGGTTTGGGAGTTAACATCAAAATTACATTTCTCGGCCATATCGCATAGATCTCACTGTGAAAAGGCTTAAATGACTTTTTTAATTAAGTTTGATGATTGCGTTCAAACAAAATGTCCTAGAACAAAATTTTCAAATGTAACTACTAGATTGTGATACAATACACTATTGGGTGAAGTTTGGTTGACTTCTGCGCAGCGGTTTGGGAGTTAACATCAAAATTACATTTCTCGGCCATATCGCATAGATCTCACTGTGAAAAGGCTTAAATGGCTTTTTTGACCTAAGTTTGAGGATTGCGCTCAAACAAAATGTCCTAGAAAAAAATTTTCAAATGTAACTACTAGATTGTGATACAATACACTATTGGGTGAAGTTTGGTTGACTTCTGCGCAGCGGTTTGGGAGTTAACATCAAAATTACATTTCTCGGCCATATCGCATAGCTCTCACTGTGAAAAGGCTTAAATGGCTTTTTTGACCTAAGTTTGAGGATTGCGCTCAAATCAAATGTCCTAGAACCAAATTTTCACATGTAACTACTAGATTGTGATACAATACACTAATGGGTAAAGTTTGGTTGACTTCTGCTGACCGGTTTGGGAGTTATCAAAATTACATTTCTCGGCCATATCGCATAGATCTCACTGTGAAAAGGCTTAAATGACTTTTTTAATTAAGTTTGATGATTGCGCTCAAAACAAAATTTCCTAGAACAAAATTTTCAAATGTAACTACTAGATTGTTGTACAATACACTATTGGGTGAAGTTTGGTTGACTTCTGCGCAGCGGTTTGGGAGTTAACATCAAAATTACATTTCTCGGCCATATCGCATAGATCTCACTGTGAAAAGGCTTAAATGGCTTTTTTGACCTAAGTTTAATGATTGCGCTCAAACCAAATGTCCTAGAACGAAATTTTCAAATGTAACTACTAGAATGTGATACAATACACTATTGGGTGAAGTTTGGTTGACTTCTGCGCAGCGGTTTGGGAGTTAACATCAAAATTACATTTCTCGGCCATATCGCATAGATCTCACTGTGAAAAGGCTTAAATGGCTTTTTTGACATAAGTTTGAGGATTGCGCTCAAATCAAATGTCCTAGAACCAAATTTCCACATGTAACTACTAGATTGTGATACAATACACTAATGCAGTACTTCTCAAATGGTGGGGCGCGCCCCCCCAGGGGGGCGCAGAGCGATGCCAGGGGGGGCGCGAGTGACCTCGGGGAACATGCTTTTTTTTTTTTTTTTTTTTTTTTTTGCCGTACTAGAATAAAGTGTACTTGCACATCCACTCCGTGGGTGGCAGTGGCGCTCTCATTTTCAAAGTGCGTGCAGTATTTTTGAAGTAAGCAAGAGCACACGGAAGAGACTCATGCAGAGCTGGACTCACGCAGCGACCCACTGTCTTTCTCACGTGTCCGGCCGAGAAGTGCCGTTTTCGGCTTGGGATCGTCACGACCACCGCCCTCACCTACGGTTCTCCCTCGGCCGCCGAGAATGCGTTTTTTTCGGGCCGTTTGCCTTTGACTTTTAATATAGTGGGAAATGAGGAAAGACCACTGTTTACTGAGTCTAAAAATGATTATAGCGGAGAAGCCAAATCAGTTAAGACGCCACTTAAAGACATTAGACCTCAATCTCATTGATAAACCGCTTGATTGTTTTTCAGCGAAAATGTGCCGAATATTGCCAATTGTCACAATCGTCCCGCTTTGTCAGTGTTATATCAGTAAACCAGTGAGCACTGTGGTGAATCAGCGAAAATAAAAACTTTCCTTCTGTCCAGAGACCTTTCCCCCCCCTTCTATTCAGTTTTGTTTTTTTTCGGTCAAATTTTTTGGCATGTTGTCCTGAAGAGTAAATGTTTCTAATCAATTTGAATTTGTTATTATTTACTGATTTTATTACATTTTATTTTTCAGTATCAAATGGTCAAAAATGTACCTTGAGTGTATTTTTACAGTTTGGATGTGACTTTTTTTTTTTTTTTTTTTTTAACTTCAGGCAAATTGATGCGCATTAAGTCTTTTCTGTTACAAGCAACACAATGTTAAAAAAGTTATACTTTATTATAAGTTGATCTATGTTACTTTTTTTCTTTAATAGAAAAAAAAGGACACAATGTTAGGCTGAGGCGTACTTATAATAGTAATATAGACGAATGATACTATTTACAGTGGCGGCAGAGAGTTGGGGGGGCGCGAAACATTTACGTCTTCCTTGGGGGGGCGTAACAGAAAATAATTGAGAAGCACTGCACTAATGGGTGAAGTTTGGTTGACTTCTGCGCAGCGGTTTGGGAGTTAACATCAAAATTACATTTCTCGGCCATATCGCATAGATCTCACTGTGAAAAGGCTTAAATGACTTTTTTAATTAAGTTTGATGATTGCGTTCAAACAAAATGTCCTAGAACAAAATTTTCAAATGTAACTACTAGATTGTGATACAATACACTATTGGGTGAAGTTTGGTTGACTTCTGCGCAGCGGTTTGGGAGTTAACATCAAAATTACATTTCTCGGCCATATCGCATAGATCTCACTGTGAAAAGGCTTAAATGGCTTTTTTGACCTAAGTTTGAGGATTGCGCTCAAATCAAATGTCCTATAACCAAATTTCCACATGTAACAACTAGATTGTGATACAATACACTAATGGGTGAAGTTTGGTTGACTTCTGCGCAGCGGTTTGGGAGTTAACATCAAAATTACATTTCTCGGCCATATCGCATAGATCTCACTGTGAAAAGGCTTAAATGACTTTTTTAATTAAGTTTGATGATTGCGTTCAAACAAAATGTCCTAGAACAAAATTTTCAAATGTAACTACTAGATTGTGATACAATACACTATTGGGTGAAGTTTGGTTGACTTCTGCGCAGCGGTTTGGGAGTTAACATCAAAATTACATTTCTCGGCCATATCGCATAGATCTCACTGTGAAAAGGCTTAAATGGCTTTTTTGACCTAAGTTTGAGGATTGCGCTCAAACAAAATGTCCTAGAACAAAATTTTCAAATGTAACTACTAGATTGTGATACAACACACTATTGGGTGAAGTTTGGTTGACTTCTGCGCAGCGGTTTGGGAGTTAACATCAAAATTACATTTCTCGGCCATATCGCATAGATCTCACTGTGAAAAGGCTTAAATGGATTTTTTGACCTAAGTTTGAGGATTGCGCTCAAATCAAATGTCCTAGAACCAAATTTTCACATGTAACTACTAGATTGTGATACAATACACTATTGGGTGAAGTTTGATTGACTTCTGCGCACCGGTTTGGGAGTTAACATCAAAATTACATTTCTCAGCCATATCGCATAGATCTCACTGTGAAAAGGCTTAAATGACTTTTTTAATTAAGTTTGATGATTGCGCTCAAAACAAAATTTCCTAGAACAAAATTTTCAAATGTAACTACTAGATTGTGATACAATACACTATTGGGTGAAGTTTAGTTGACTTCTGCGCAGCGGTTTGGGAGTTAACATCAAAATTACATTTCTCGGCCATATCGCATAGATCTCACTGTGAAAAGGCTTAAATGGCTTTTTTGACCTAAGTTTAATGATTGCGCTCAAACCAAATGTCCTAGAACGAAATTTTCAAATGTAACTACTAGAATGTGATACAATACACTATTGGGTGAAGTTTGGTTGACTTCTGCGCAGCGGCTTGGGAGTTAACATCAAAATTACATTTCTCGGCCATATCGCATAGATCTCACTGTGAAAAGGCTTAAATGGCTTTTTTGACCTAAGTTTGAGGATTGCGCTCAAATCAAATGTCCTAGAACCAAATTTCCACATGTAACTACTAGATTGTGATACAATACACTAATGGGTGAAGTTTGGTTGACTTCTGCGCAGCGGTTTGGGAGTTAACATCAAAATTACATTTCTCGGCCATATCGCATAGATCTCACTGTGAAAAGGCTTAAATGGCTTTTTTGACCTAAGTTTAATAATTGCGCTCAAACCAAATGTCCTTGAACGAAACTTTAAAATGTAACTACTAGAATGTGATACAATACACTATTGGGTGAAGTTTGGTTGACTTCTGCGCAGCGGTTTGGGAGTTAACATCAAAATTATATTTCTCGGCCATATCGCATAGATCTCACTGTGAAAAGGCTTAAATGGCTTTTTTGACCTAAGTTTGAGGATTGCGCTCAAATCAAATGTCCTATAACCAAATTTCCACATGTAACTACTAGATTGTGATACAATACACTAATGGGTGAAGTTTGGTTGACTTCTGCGCAGCGGTTTGGGAGTTAACATCAAAATTACATTTCTCGGCCATATCGCATAGATCTCACTGTGAAAAGGCTTAAATGGCTTTTTTGACCTAAGTTTGAGGATTGCGCTCAAACAAAATGTCCTAGAACAAAATTTTCAAATGTAACTACTAGATTGTGATACAATACACTATTGGGTGAAGTTTGGTTGACTTCTGCGCAGCGGTTTGGGAGTTAACATCAAAATTACATTTCTCGGCCATATCGCATAGATCTCACTGTGAAAAGGCTTAAATGGCTTTTTTGACCTAAGTTTGAGGATTGCGCTCAAACCAAATGTCCTAGAACGAAATTTTAAAATGTAACTACTAGAATGTGATACAATACACTATTGGGTGAAGTTTGGTTGACTTCTGCGCAGCGGTTTGGGAGTTAACATCAAAATTACATTTCTCGGCCATATCGCATAGATTTCACTGTGAAAAGGCTTAAATGGCTTTTTTGACCTAAGTTTGAGGATTGCGCTCAAATCAAATGTCCTAGAACCAAATTTCCACATGTAATTACTAGATTGTGATACAATACACTAATGGGTGAAGTTTGGTTGACTTCTGCGCAGCGGTTTGGGAGTTAACATCAAAATTACATTTCTCGGCCATATCGCATAGATCTCACTGTGAAAAGGCTTAAATGGCTTTTTTGACCTAAGTTTGAGGATTGCGCTCAAACAAAATGTCCTAGAACAAAATTTTCAAATGTAACTACTAGATTGTGATACAATACACTATTGGGTGAAGTTTGGTTGACTTCTGCGCAGCGGTTTGGGAGTTAACATCAAAATTACATTTCTCGGCCATATCGCATAGATCTCACTGTGAAAAGGCTTAAATGACTTTTTTAATTAAGTTTGATGATTGCGTTCAAACAAAATGTCCTAGAACAAAATTTTCAAATGTAACTACTAGATTGTGATACAATACACTATTGGGTGAAGTTTGGTTGACTTCTGCGCAGCGGTTTGGGAGTTAACATCAAAATTACATTTCTCGGCCATATCGCATAGATCTCACTGTGAAAAGGCTTAAATGGCTTTTTTGACCTAAGTTTGAGGATTGCGCTCAAATCAAATGTCCTAGAACCAAATTTCCACATGTAACTACTAGATTGTGATACAATACACTAATGGGGGAAGTTTGGTTGACTTCTGCGCAGCGGTTTGGGAGTTAACATCAAAATTACATTTCTCGGCCATATCGCATAGATCTCACTGTGAAAAGGCTTAAATGGCTTTTTTGACCTAAGTTTAATAATTGCGCTCAAACCAAATGTCCTAGAACTAAATTTCCAAATGTAACTACTAGATTGTGATAAAATACACTATTGGGTAAAGTTTGGTTGACTTCTGCGCAGCGGTTTGGGAGTTAACATCAAAATTACATTTCTCGGCCATATCGCATAGATCTCACTGTGAAAAGGCTTAAATGGCTTTTTTGACCTAAGTTTGAGGATTGCGCTCAAATCAAATGTCCTTTAACCAAATTTCCACATGTAACTACTAGATTGTGATACAATACACTAATGGGTGAAGTTTGGTTGACTTCTGCGCAGCGGTTTGGGAGTTAACATCAAAATTACATTTCTCGGCCATATCGCATAGATCTCACTGTGAAAAGGCTTAAATGACTTTTTTAATTAAGTTTGATGATTGCGTTCAAACAAAATGTCCTAGAACAAAATTTTCAAATGTAACTACTAGATTGTGATACAATACACTATTGGGTGAAGTTTGGTTGACTTCTGCGCAGCGGTTTGGGAGTTAACATCAAAATTACATTTCTCGGCCATATCGCATAGATCTCACTGTGAAAAGGCTTAAATGGCTTTTTTGACCTAAGTTTGAGGATTGCGCTCAAATCAAATGTCCTATAACCAAATTTCCACATGTAACAACTAGATTGTGATACAATACACTAATGGGTGAAGTTTGGTTGACTTCTGCGCAGCGGTTTGGGAGTTAACATCAAAATTACATTTCTCGGCCATATCGCATAGATCTCACTGTGAAAAGGCTTAAATGACTTTTTTAATTAAGTTTGATGATTGCGTTCAAACAAAATGTCCTAGAACAAAATTTTCAAATGTAACTACTAGATTGTGATACAATACACTATTGGGTGAAGTTTGGTTGACTTCTGCGCAGCGGTTTGGGAGTTAACATCAAAATTACATTTCTCGGCCATATCGCATAGATCTCACTGTGAAAAGGCTTAAATGGCTTTTTTGACCTAAGTTTGAGGATTGCGCTCAAACAAAATGTCCTAGAACAAAATTTTCAAATGTAACTACTAGATTGTGATACAACACACTATTGGGTGAAGTTTGGTTGACTTCTGCGCAGCGGTTTGGGAGTTAACATCAAAATTACATTTCTCGGCCATATCGCATAGATCTCACTGTGAAAAGGCTTAAATGGATTTTTTGACCTAAGTTTGAGGATTGCGCTCAAATCAAATGTCCTAGAACCAAATTTTCACATGTAACTACTAGATTGTGATACAATACACTATTGGGTGAAGTTTGATTGACTTCTGCGCACCGGTTTGGGAGTTAACATCAAAATTACATTTCTCAGCCATATCGCATAGATCTCACTGTGAAAAGGCTTAAATGACTTTTTTAATTAAGTTTGATGATTGCGCTCAAAACAAAATTTCCTAGAACAAAATTTTCAAATGTAACTACTAGATTGTGATACAATACACTATTGGGTGAAGTTTAGTTGACTTCTGCGCAGCGGTTTGGGAGTTAACATCAAAATTACATTTCTCGGCCATATCGCATAGATCTCACTGTGAAAAGGCTTAAATGGCTTTTTTGACCTAAGTTTAATGATTGCGCTCAAACCAAATGTCCTAGAACGAAATTTTCAAATGTAACTACTAGAATGTGATACAATACACTATTGGGTGAAGTTTGGTTGACTTCTGCGCAGCGGCTTGGGAGTTAACATCAAAATTACATTTCTCGGCCATATCGCATAGATCTCACTGTGAAAAGGCTTAAATGGCTTTTTTGACCTAAGTTTGAGGATTGCGCTCAAATCAAATGTCCTAGAACCAAATTTCCACATGTAACTACTAGATTGTGATACAATACACTAATGGGTGAAGTTTGGTTGACTTCTGCGCAGCGGTTTGGGAGTTAACATCAAAATTACATTTCTCGGCCATATCGCATAGATCTCACTGTGAAAAGGCTTAAATGGCTTTTTTGACCTAAGTTTAATAATTGCGCTCAAACCAAATGTCCTTGAACGAAACTTTAAAATGTAACTACTAGAATGTGATACAATACACTATTGGGTGAAGTTTGGTTGACTTCTGCGCAGCGGTTTGGGAGTTAACATCAAAATTACATTTCTCGGCCATATCGCATAGATCTCACTGTGAAAAGGCTTAAATGGCTTTTTTGACCTAAGTTTGAGGATTGCGCTCAAATCAAATGTCCTATAACCAAATTTCCACATGTAACTACTAGATTGTGATACAATACACTAATGGGTGAAGTTTGGTTGACTTCTGCGCAGCGGTTTGGGAGTTAACATCAAAATTACATTTCTCGGCCATATCGCATAGATCTCACTGTGAAAAGGCTTAAATGGCTTTTTTGACCTAAGTTTGAGGATTGCGCTCAAACAAAATGTCCTAGAACAAAATTTTCAAATGTAACTACTAGATTGTGATACAATACACTATTGGGTGAAGTTTGGTTGACTTCTGCGCAGCGGTTTGGGAGTTAACATCAAAATTACATTTCTCGGCCATATCGCATAGATCTCACTGTGAAAAGGCTTAAATGGCTTTTTTGACCTAAGTTTGAGGATTGCGCTCAAACCAAATGTCCTAGAACGAAATTTTAAAATGTAACTACTAGAATGTGATACAATACACTATTGGGTGAAGTTTGGTTGACTTCTGCGCAGCGGTTTGGGAGTTAACATCAAAATTACATTTCTCGGCCATATCGCATAGATTTCACTGTGAAAAGGCTTAAATGGCTTTTTTGACCTAAGTTTGAGGATTGCGCTCAAATCAAATGTCCTAGAACCAAATTTCCACATGTAATTACTAGATTGTGATACAATACACTAATGGGTGAAGTTTGGTTGACTTCTGCGCAGCGGTTTGGGAGTTAACATCAAAATTACATTTCTCGGCCATATCGCATAGATCTCACTGTGAAAAGGCTTAAATGGCTTTTTTGACCTAAGTTTGAGGATTGCGCTCAAACAAAATGTCCTAGAACAAAATTTTCAAATGTAACTACTAGATTGTGATACAATACACTATTGGGTGAAGTTTGGTTGACTTCTGCGCAGCGGTTTGGGAGTTAACATCAAAATTACATTTCTCGGCCATATCGCATAGATCTCACTGTGAAAAGGCTTAAATGACTTTTTTAATTAAGTTTGATGATTGCGTTCAAACAAAATGTCCTAGAACAAAATTTTCAAATGTAACTACTAGATTGTGATACAATACACTATTGGGTGAAGTTTGGTTGACTTCTGCGCAGCGGTTTGGGAGTTAACATCAAAATTACATTTCTCGGCCATATCGCATAGATCTCACTGTGAAAAGGCTTAAATGGCTTTTTTGACCTAAGTTTGAGGATTGCGCTCAAATCAAATGTCCTAGAACCAAATTTCCACATGTAACTACTAGATTGTGATACAATACACTAATGGGGGAAGTTTGGTTGACTTCTGCGCAGCGGTTTGGGAGTTAACATCAAAATTACATTTCTCGGCCATATCGCATAGATCTCACTGTGAAAAGGCTTAAATGGCTTTTTTGACCTAAGTTTAATAATTGCGCTCAAACCAAATGTCCTAGAACTAAATTTCCAAATGTAACTACTAGATTGTGATAAAATACACTATTGGGTAAAGTTTGGTTGACTTCTGCGCAGCGGTTTGGGAGTTAACATCAAAATTACATTTCTCGGCCATATCGCATAGATCTCACTGTGAAAAGGCTTAAATGGCTTTTTTGACCTAAGTTTGAGGATTGCGCTCAAATCAAATGTCCTTTAACCAAATTTCCACATGTAACTACTAGATTGTGATACAATACACTAATGGGTGAAGTTTGGTTGACTTCTGCGCAGCGGTTTGGGAGTTAACATCAAAATTACATTTCTCGGCCATATCGCATAGATCTCACTGTGAAAAGGCTTAAATGACTTTTTTAATTAAGTTTGATGATTGCGTTCAAACAAAATGTCCTAGAACAAAATTTTCAAATGTAACTACTAGATTGTGATACAATACACTATTGGGTGAAGTTTGGTTGACTTCTGCGCAGCGGTTTGGGAGTTAACATCAAAATTACATTTCTCGGCCATATCGCATAGATTTCACTGTGAAAAGGCTGAAATGGCTTTTTTGACCTAAGTTTGAGGATTGCGCTCAAATCAAATGTCCTAGAACCAAATTTCCACATGTAATTACTAGATTGTGATACAATACACTAATGGGTGAAGTTTGGTTGACTTCTGCGCAGCGGTTTGGGAGTTAACATCAAAATTACATTTCTCGGCCATATCGCATAGATCTCACTGTGAAAAGGCTTAAATGACTTTTTTTAATTAAGTTTGAAGATTGCGCTCAAATCAAATGTCCTAGAACTAAATTTCCAAATGTAACTACTAGATTGTGATACAGTACACTATTGGGTGAAGTTTGGTTGACTTCTGCGCAGCGGTTTGGGAGTTAACATCAAAATTACATTTCTCGGCCATATCGCATAGATCTCACTGTGAAAAGGCTTAAATGGCTTTTTTGACCTAAGTTTAATAATTGCGCTCAACCCAAATGTCCTAGAACGAAATTTTAAAATGTAACTACTAGATTGTGATACAATACACTATTGGGTGAAGTTTGGTTGACTTCTGCGCAGCGGTTTGGGAGTTAACATCAAAATTACATTTCTCGGCCATATCGCATAGATCTCACTGTGAAAAGGCTTAAATGGCTTTTTTGACCTAAGTTTTAGGATTGCGCTCAAATCAAATGTCCTAGAACCAAATTTCCACATGTAACTACTAGATTTTGATACAATACACTAATGGGTGAAGTTTGGTTGACTTCTGCGCAGCGGTTTGGGAGTTAACATCAAAATTACATTTCTCGGCCATATCGCATAGATCTCACTGTGAAAAGGCTTAAATGACTTTTTTAATTAAGTTTGATGATTGCGTTCAAACAAAATGTCCTAGAACAAAATTTTCAAATGTAACTACTAGATTGTGATACAATACACTATTGGGTGAAGTTTGGTTGACTTCTGCGCAGCGGTTTGGGAGTTAACATCAAAATTACATTTCTCGGCCATATCGCATAGATCTCACTGTGAAAAGGCTTAAATGGCTTTTTTGACCTAAGTTTGAGGATTGCGCTCAAATCAAATGTCCTAGAACCAAATTTCCACATGTAACTACTAGATTGTGATACAATACACTAATGGGGGAAGTTTGGTTGACTTCTGCGCAGCGGTTTGGGAGTTAACATCAAAATTACATTTCTCGGCCATATCGCATAGATCTCACTGTGAAAAGGCTTAAATGGCTTTTTTGACCTAAGTTTAATAATTGCGCTCAAACCAAATGTCCTAGAACGAAATTTTTAAATGTAACTACTAGAATGTGATACAATACACTATTGGGTGAAGTTTGGTTGACTTCTGCGCAGCGGTTTGGGAGTTAACATCAAAATTACATTTCTCGGCCATATCGCATTGATCTCACTGTGAAAAGGCTTAAATGGCTTTTTTGACCTAAGTTTGAGGATTGCGCTCAAATCAAATGTCCTAGAACCAAATTTCCACATGTAATTACTAGATTGTGATACAATACAATAATGGGTGAAGTTTGGTTGACTTCTGCGCAGCGGTTTGGGAGTTAACATCAAAATTACATTTCTCGGCCATATCGCATAGATCTCACTGTGAAAAGGCTTAAATGACTTTTTTTAATTAAGTTTGAAGATTGCGCTCAAATCAAATGTCCTAGAACTAAATTTCCAAATGTAACTACTAGATTGTGATAAAATACACTATTGGGTAAAGTTTGGTTGACTTCTGCGCAGCGGTTTGGGAGTTAACATCAAAATTACATTTCTCGGCCATATCGCATAGATCTCACTGTGAAAAGGCTTAAATGGCTTTTTTGACCTAAGTTTGAGGATTGCGCTCAAATCAAATGTCCTTTAACCAAATTTCCACATGTAACTACTAGATTGTGATACAATACACTAATGGGTGAAGTTTGGTTGACTTCTGCGCAGCGGTTTGGGAGTTAACATCAAAATTACATTTCTCGGCCATATCGCATAGATCTCACTGTGAAAAGGCTTAAATGACTTTTTTAATTAAGTTTGATGATTGCGTTCAAACAAAATGTCCTAGAACAAAATTTTCAAATGTAACTACTAGATTGTGATACAATACACTATTGGGTGAAGTTTGGTTGACTTCTGCGCAGCGGTTTGGGAGTTAACATCAAAATTACATTTCTCGGCCATATCGCATAGATTTCACTGTGAAAAGGCTGAAATGGCTTTTTTGACCTAAGTTTGAGGATTGCGCTCAAATCAAATGTCCTAGAACCAAATTTCCACATGTAATTACTAGATTGTGATACAATACACTAATGGGTGAAGTTTGGTTGACTTCTGCGCAGCGGTTTGGGAGTTAACATCAAAATTACATTTCTCGGCCATATCGCATAGATCTCACTGTGAAAAGGCTTAAATGACTTTTTTTAATTAAGTTTGAAGATTGCGCTCAAATCAAATGTCCTAGAACTAAATTTCCAAATGTAACTACTAGATTGTGATAAAATACACTATTGGGTGAAGTTTGGTTGACTTCTGCGCAGCGGTTTGGGAGTTAACATCAAAATTACATTTCTCGGCCATATCGCATAGATCTCACTGTGAAAAGGCTTAAATGGCTTTTTTTAATTAAGTTTGAAGATTGCGCTCAAATCAAATGTCCTAGAACTAAATTTCCAAATGTAACTACTAGATTGTGATACAGTACACTATTGGGTGAAGTTTGGTTGACTTCTGCGCAGCGGTTTGGGAGTTAACATCAAAATTACATTTCTCGGCCATATCGCATAGATCTCACTGTGAAAAGGCTTAAATGGCTTTTTTGACCTAAGTTTAATAATTGCGCTCAACCCAAATGTCCTAGAACGAAATTTTAAAATGTAACTACTAGAATGTGATACAATACACTATTGGGTGAAGTTTGGTTGACTTCTGCGCAGCGGTTTGGGAGTTAACATCAAAATTACATTTCTCGGCCATATCGCATAGATCTCACTGTGAAAAGGCTTAAATGGCTTTTTTGACCTAAGTTTGAGGATTGCGCTCAAATCAAATGTCCTAGAACCAAATTTCCACATGTAACTACTAGATTGTGATAAAATACACTAATGGGTGAAGTTTGGTTGACTTCTGCGCAGCGGTTTGGGAGTTAACATCAAAATTACATTTCTCGGCCATATCGCATAGATCTCACTGTGAAAAGGCTTAAATGACTTTTTTAATTAAGTTTGATGATTGCGTTCAAACAAAATGTCCTAGAACAAAATTTTCAAATGTAACTACTAGATTGTGATACAATACACTATTGGGTGAAGTTTGGTTGACTTCTGCGCAGCGGTTTGGGAGTTAACATCAAAATTACATTTCTCGGCCATATCGCATAGATCTCACTGTGAAAAGGCTTAAATGGCTTTTTTGACCTAAGTTTGAGGATTGCGCTCAAATCAAATGTCCTAGAACCAAATTTCCACATGTAACTACTAGATTGTGATACAATACACTAATGGGGGAAGTTTGGTTGACTTCTGCGCAGCGGTTTGGGAGTTAACATCAAAATTACATTTCTCGGCCATATCGCATAGATCTCACTGTGAAAAGGCTTAAATGGCTTTTTTGACCTAAGTTTAATAATTGCGCTCAAACCAAATGTCCTAGAACGAAATTTTTAAATGTAACTACTAGAATGTGATACAATACACTATTGGGTGAAGTTTGGTTGACTTCTGCGCAGCGGTTTGGGAGTTAACATCAAAATTACATTTCTCGGCCATATCGCATTGATCTCACTGTGAAAAGGCTTAAATGGCTTTTTTGACCTAAGTTTGAGGATTGCGCTCAAATCAAATGTCCTAGAACCAAATTTCCACATGTAATTACTAGATTGTGATACAATACAATAATGGGTGAAGTTTGGTTGACTTCTGCGCAGCGGTTTGGGAGTTAACATCAAAATTACATTTCTCGGCCATATCGCATAGATCTCACTGTGAAAAGGCTTAAATGACTTTTTTTAATTAAGTTTGAAGATTGCGCTCAAATCAAATGTCCTAGAACTAAATTTCCAAATGTAACTACTAGATTGTGATAAAATACACTATTGGGTAAAGTTTGGTTGACTTCTGCGCAGCGGTTTGGGAGTTAACATCAAAATTACATTTCTCGGCCATATCGCATAGATCTCACTGTGAAAAGGCTTAAATGGCTTTTTTGACCTAAGTTTGAGGATTGCGCTCAAATCAAATGTCCTTTAACCAAATTTCCACATGTAACTACTAGATTGTGATACAATACACTAATGGGTGAAGTTTGGTTGACTTCTGCGCAGCGGTTTGGGAGTTAACATCAAAATTACATTTCTCGGCCATATCGCATAGATCTCACTGTGAAAAGGCTTAAATGACTTTTTTAATTAAGTTTGATGATTGCGTTCAAACAAAATGTCCTAGAACAAAATTTTCAAATGTAACTACTAGATTGTGATACAATACACTATTGGGTGAAGTTTGGTTGACTTCTGCGCAGCGGTTTGGGAGTTAACATCAAAATTACATTTCTCGGCCATATCGCATAGATTTCACTGTGAAAAGGCTGAAATGGCTTTTTTGACCTAAGTTTGAGGATTGCGCTCAAATCAAATGTCCTAGAACCAAATTTCCACATGTAATTACTAGATTGTGATACAATACACTAATGGGTGAAGTTTGGTTGACTTCTGCGCAGCGGTTTGGGAGTTAACATCAAAATTACATTTCTCGGCCATATCGCATAGATCTCACTGTGAAAAGGCTTAAATGACTTTTTTTAATTAAGTTTGAAGATTGCGCTCAAATCAAATGTCCTAGAACTAAATTTCCAAATGTAACTACTAGATTGTGATAAAATACACTATTGGGTGAAGTTTGGTTGACTTCTGCGCAGCGGTTTGGGAGTTAACATCAAAATTACATTTCTCGGCCATATCGCATAGATCTCACTGTGAAAAGGCTTAAATGGCTTTTTTTAATTAAGTTTGAAGATTGCGCTCAAATCAAATGTCCTAGAACTAAATTTCCAAATGTAACTACTAGATTGTGATACAGTACACTATTGGGTGAAGTTTGGTTGACTTCTGCGCAGCGGTTTGGGAGTTAACATCAAAATTACATTTCTCGGCCATATCGCATAGATCTCACTGTGAAAAGGCTTAAATGGCTTTTTTGACCTAAGTTTAATAATTGCGCTCAACCCAAATCTCCTAGAACGAAATTTTAAAATGTAACTACTAGATTGTGATACAATACACTATTGGGTGAAGTTTGGTTGACTTCTGCGCAGCGGTTTGGGAGTTAACATCAAAATTACATTTCTCGGCCATATCGCATAGATCTCACTGTGAAAAGGCTTAAATGGCTTTTTTGACCTAAGTTTTAGGATTGCGCTCAAATCAAATGTCCTAGAACCAAATTTCCACATGTAACTACTAGATTTTGATACAATACACTAATGGGTGAAGTTTGGTTGACTTCTGCGCAGCGGTTTGGGAGTTAACATCAAAATTACATTTCTCGGCCATATCGCATAGATCTCACTGTGAAAAGGCTTAAATGACTTTTTTAATTAAGTTTGATGATTGCGTTCAAACAAAATGTCCTAGAACAAAATTTTCAAATGTAACTACTAGATTGTGATACAATACACTATTGGGTGAAGTTTGGTTGACTTCTGCGCAGCGGTTTGGGAGTTAACATCAAAATTACATTTCTCGGCCATATCGCATAGATCTCACTGTGAAAAGGCTTAAATGGCTTTTTTGACCTAAGTTTGAGGATTGCGCTCAAATCAAATGTCCTAGAACCAAATTTCCACATGTAACTACTAGATTGTGATACAATACACTAATGGGGGAAGTTTGGTTGACTTCTGCGCAGCGGTTTGGGAGTTAACATCAAAATTACATTTCTCGGCCATATCGCATAGATCTCACTGTGAAAAGGCTTAAATGGCTTTTTTGACCTAAGTTTAATAATTGCGCTCAAACCAAATGTCCTAGAACGAAATTTTTAAATGTAACTACTAGAATGTGATACAATACACTATTGGGTGAAGTTTGGTTGACTTCTGCGCAGCGGTTTGGGAGTTAACATCAAAATTACATTTCTCGGCCATATCGCATTGATCTCACTGTGAAAAGGCTTAAATGGCTTTTTTGACCTAAGTTTGAGGATTGCGCTCAAATCAAATGTCCTAGAACCAAATTTCCACATGTAATTACTAGATTGTGATACAATACAATAATGGGTGAAGTTTGGTTGACTTCTGCGCAGCGGTTTGGGAGTTAACATCAAAATTACATTTCTCGGCCATATCGCATAGATCTCACTGTGAAAAGGCTTAAATGACTTTTTTTAATTAAGTTTGAAGATTGCGCTCAAATCAAATGTCCTAGAACTAAATTTCCAAATGTAACTACTAGATTGTGATAAAATACACTATTGGGTAAAGTTTGGTTGACTTCTGCGCAGCGGTTTGGGAGTTAACATCAAAATTACATTTCTCGGCCATATCGCATAGATCTCACTGTGAAAAGGCTTAAATGGCTTTTTTGACCTAAGTTTGAGGATTGCGCTCAAATCAAATGTCCTTTAACCAAATTTCCACATGTAACTACTAGATTGTGATACAATACACTAATGGGTGAAGTTTGGTTGACTTCTGCGCAGCGGTTTGGGAGTTAACATCAAAATTACATTTCTCGGCCATATCGCATAGATCTCACTGTGAAAAGGCTTAAATGACTTTTTTAATTAAGTTTGATGATTGCGTTCAAACAAAATGTCCTAGAACAAAATTTTCAAATGTAACTACTGGATTGTGATACAATACACTATTGGGTGAAGTTTGGTTGACTTATGCGCAGCGGTTTGGGAGTTAACATCAAAATTACATTTCTCGGCCATATCGCATAGATTTCACTGTGAAAAGGCTGAAATGGCTTTTCTGACCTAAGTTTGAGGATTGCGCTCAAATCAAATGTCCTAGAACCAAATTTCCACATGTAATTACTAGATTGTGATACAATACACTAATGGGTGAAGTTTGGTTGACTTCTGCGCAGCGGTTTGGGAGTTAACATCAAAATTACATTTCTCGGCCATATCGCATAGATCTCACTGTGAAAAGGCTTAAATGACTTTTTTTAATTAAGTTTGAAGATTGCGCTCAAATCAAATGTCCTAGAACTAAATTTCCAAATGTAACTACTAGATTGTGATAAAATACACTATTGGGTGAAGTTTGGTTGACTTCTGCGCAGCGGTTTGGGAGTTAACATCAAAATTACATTTCTCGGCCATATCGCATAGATCTCACTGTGAAAAGGCTTAAATGGCTTTTTTTAATTAAGTTTGAAGATTGCGCTCAAATCAAATGTCCTAGAACTAAATTTCCAAATGTAACTACTAGATTGTGATACAGTACACTATTGGGTGAAGTTTGGTTGACTTCTGCGCAGCGGTTTGGGAGTTAACATCAAAATTACATTTCTCGGCCATATCGCATAGATCTCACTGTGAAAAGGCTTAAATGGCTTTTTTGACCTAAGTTTAATAATTGCGCTCAACCCAAATGTCCTAGAACGAAATTTTAAAATGTAACTACTAGAATGTGATACAATACACTATTGGGTGAAGTTTGGTTGACTTCTGCGCAGCGGTTTGGGAGTTAACATCAAAATTACATTTCTCGGCCATATCGCATAGATCTCACTGTGAAAAGGCTTAAATGGCTTTTTTGACCTAAGTTTGAGGATTGCGCTCAAATCAAATGTCCTAGAACCAAATTTCCACATGTAACTACTAGATTGTGATAAAATACACTAATGGGTGAAGTTTGGTTGACTTCTGCGCAGCGGTTTGGGAGTTAACATCAAAATTACATTTCTCGGCCATATCGCATAGATCTCACTGTGAAAAGGCTTAAATGACTTTTTTAATTAAGTTTGATGATTGCGTTCAAACAAAATGTCCTAGAACAAAATTTTCAAATGTAACTACTAGATTGTGATACAATACACTATTGGGTGAAGTTTGGTTGACTTCTGCGCAGCGGTTTGGGAGTTAACATCAAAATTACATTTCTCGGCCATATCGCATAGATCTCACTGTGAAAAGGCTTAAATGGCTTTTTTGACCTAAGTTTGAGGATTGCGCTCAAATCAAATGTCCTAGAACCAAATTTCCACATGTAACTACTAGATTGTGATACAATACACTAATGGGGGAAGTTTGGTTGACTTCTGCGCAGCGGTTTGGGAGTTAACATCAAAATTACATTTCTCGGCCATATCGCATAGATCTCACTGTGAAAAGGCTTAAATGGCTTTTTTGACCTAAGTTTAATAATTGCGCTCAAACCAAATGTCCTAGAACGAAATTTTTAAATGTAACTACTAGAATGTGATACAATACACTATTGGGTGAAGTTTGGTTGACTTCTGCGCAGCGGTTTGGGAGTTAACATCAAAATTACATTTCTCGGCCATATCGCATAGATTTCACTGTGAAAAGGCTGAAATGGCTTTTTTGACCTAAGTTTGAGGATTGCGCTCAAATCAAATGTCCTAGAACCAAATTTCCACATGTAATTACTAGATTGTGATACAATACACTAATGGGTGAAGTTTGGTTGACTTCTGCGCAGCGGTTTGGGAGTTAACATCAAAATTACATTTCTCGGCCATATCGCATAGATCTCACTGTGAAAAGGCTTAAATGACTTTTTTTAATTAAGTTTGAAGATTGCGCTCAAATCAAATGTCCTAGAACTAAATTTCCAAATGTAACTACTAGATTGTGATAAAATACACTATTGGGTGAAGTTTGGTTGACTTCTGCGCAGCGGTTTGGGAGTTAACATCAAAATTACATTTCTCGGCCATATCGCATAGATCTCACTGTGAAAAGGCTTAAATGGCTTTTTTTAATTAAGTTTGAAGATTGCGCTCAAATCAAATGTCCTAGAACTAAATTTCCAAATGTAACTACTAGATTGTGATACAGTACACTATTGGGTGAAGTTTGGTTGACTTCTGCGCAGCGGTTTGGGAGTTAACATCAAAATTACATTTCTCGGCCATATCGCATAGATCTCACTGTGAAAAGGCTTAAATGGCTTTTTTGACCTAAGTTTAATAATTGCGCTCAACCCAAATCTCCTAGAACGAAATTTTAAAATGTAACTACTAGATTGTGATACAATACACTATTGGGTGAAGTTTGGTTGACTTCTGCGCAGCGGTTTGGGAGTTAACATCAAAATTACATTTCTCGGCCATATCGCATAGATCTCACTGTGAAAAGGCTTAAATGGCTTTTTTGACCTAAGTTTTAGGATTGCGCTCAAATCAAATGTCCTAGAACCAAATTTCCACATGTAACTACTAGATTTTGATACAATACACTAATGGGTGAAGTTTGGTTGACTTCTGCGCAGCGGTTTGGGAGTTAACATCAAAATTACATTTCTCGGCCATATCGCATAGATCTCACTGTGAAAAGGCTTAAATGACTTTTTTAATTAAGTTTGATGATTGCGTTCAAACAAAATGTCCTAGAACAAAATTTTCAAATGTAACTACTAGATTGTGATACAATACACTATTGGGTGAAGTTTGGTTGACTTCTGCGCAGCGGTTTGGGAGTTAACATCAAAATTACATTTCTCGGCCATATCGCATAGATCTCACTGTGAAAAGGCTTAAATGGCTTTTTTGACCTAAGTTTGAGGATTGCGCTCAAATCAAATGTCCTAGAACCAAATTTCCACATGTAACTACTAGATTGTGATACAATACACTAATGGGGGAAGTTTGGTTGACTTCTGCGCAGCGGTTTGGGAGTTAACATCAAAATTACATTTCTCGGCCATATCGCATAGATCTCACTGTGAAAAGGCTTAAATGGCTTTTTTGACCTAAGTTTAATAATTGCGCTCAAACCAAATGTCCTAGAACGAAATTTTTAAATGTAACTACTAGAATGTGATACAATACACTATTGGGTGAAGTTTGGTTGACTTCTGCGCAGCGGTTTGGGAGTTAACATCAAAATTACATTTCTCGGCCATATCGCATTGATCTCACTGTGAAAAGGCTTAAATGGCTTTTTTGACCTAAGTTTGAGGATTGCGCTCAAATCAAATGTCCTAGAACCAAATTTCCACATGTAATTACTAGATTGTGATACAATACAATAATGGGTGAAGTTTGGTTGACTTCTGCGCAGCGGTTTGGGAGTTAACATCAAAATTACATTTCTCGGCCATATCGCATAGATCTCACTGTGAAAAGGCTTAAATGACTTTTTTTAATTAAGTTTGAAGATTGCGCTCAAATCAAATGTCCTAGAACTAAATTTCCAAATGTAACTACTAGATTGTGATAAAATACACTATTGGGTAAAGTTTGGTTGACTTCTGCGCAGCGGTTTGGGAGTTAACATCAAAATTACATTTCTCGGCCATATCGCATAGATCTCACTGTGAAAAGGCTTAAATGGCTTTTTTGACCTAAGTTTGAGGATTGCGCTCAAATCAAATGTCCTTTAACCAAATTTCCACATGTAACTACTAGATTGTGATACAATACACTAATGGGTGAAGTTTGGTTGACTTCTGCGCAGCGGTTTGGGAGTTAACATCAAAATTACATTTCTCGGCCATATCGCATAGATCTCACTGTGAAAAGGCTTAAATGACTTTTTTAATTAAGTTTGATGATTGCGTTCAAACAAAATGTCCTAGAACAAAATTTTCAAATGTAACTACTGGATTGTGATACAATACACTATTGGGTGAAGTTTGGTTGACTTATGCGCAGCGGTTTGGGAGTTAACATCAAAATTACATTTCTCGGCCATATCGCATAGATTTCACTGTGAAAAGGCTGAAATGGCTTTTCTGACCTAAGTTTGAGGATTGCGCTCAAATCAAATGTCCTAGAACCAAATTTCCACATGTAATTACTAGATTGTGATACAATACACTAATGGGTGAAGTTTGGTTGACTTCTGCGCAGCGGTTTGGGAGTTAACATCAAAATTACATTTCTCGGCCATATCGCATAGATCTCACTGTGAAAAGGCTTAAATGACTTTTTTTAATTAAGTTTGAAGATTGCGCTCAAATCAAATGTCCTAGAACTAAATTTCCAAATGTAACTACTAGATTGTGATAAAATACACTATTGGGTGAAGTTTGGTTGACTTCTGCGCAGCGGTTTGGGAGTTAACATCAAAATTACATTTCTCGGCCATATCGCATAGATCTCACTGTGAAAAGGCTTAAATGGCTTTTTTTAATTAAGTTTGAAGATTGCGCTCAAATCAAATGTCCTAGAACTAAATTTCCAAATGTAACTACTAGATTGTGATACAGTACACTATTGGGTGAAGTTTGGTTGACTTCTGCGCAGCGGTTTGGGAGTTAACATCAAAATTACATTTCTCGGCCATATCGCATAGATCTCACTGTGAAAAGGCTTAAATGGCTTTTTTGACCTAAGTTTAATAATTGCGCTCAACCCAAATGTCCTAGAACGAAATTTTAAAATGTAACTACTAGAATGTGATACAATACACTATTGGGTGAAGTTTGGTTGACTTCTGCGCAGCGGTTTGGGAGTTAACATCAAAATTACATTTCTCGGCCATATCGCATAGATCTCACTGTGAAAAGGCTTAAATGGCTTTTTTGACCTAAGTTTGAGGATTGCGCTCAAATCAAATGTCCTAGAACCAAATTTCCACATGTAACTACTAGATTGTGATAAAATACACTAATGGGTGAAGTTTGGTTGACTTCTGCGCAGCGGTTTGGGAGTTAACATCAAAATTACATTTCTCGGCCATATCGCATAGATCTCACTGTGAAAAGGCTTAAATGACTTTTTTAATTAAGTTTGATGATTGCGTTCAAACAAAATGTCCTAGAACAAAATTTTCAAATGTAACTACTAGATTGTGATACAATACACTATTGGGTGAAGTTTGGTTGACTTCTGCGCAGCGGTTTGGGAGTTAACATCAAAATTACATTTCTCGGCCATATCGCATAGATCTCACTGTGAAAAGGCTTAAATGGCTTTTTTGACCTAAGTTTGAGGATTGCGCTCAAATCAAATGTCCTAGAACCAAATTTCCACATGTAACTACTAGATTGTGATACAATACACTAATGGGGGAAGTTTGGTTGACTTCTGCGCAGCGGTTTGGGAGTTAACATCAAAATTACATTTCTCGGCCATATCGCATAGATCTCACTGTGAAAAGGCTTAAATGGCTTTTTTGACCTAAGTTTAATAATTGCGCTCAAACCAAATGTCCTAGAACGAAATTTTTAAATGTAACTACTAGAATGTGATACAATACACTATTGGGTGAAGTTTGGTTGACTTCTGCGCAGCGGTTTGGGAGTTAACATCAAAATTACATTTCTCGGCCATATCGCATTGATCTCACTGTGAAAAGGCTTAAATGGCTTTTTTGACCTAAGTTTGAGGATTGCGCTCAAATCAAATGTCCTAGAACCAAATTTCCACATGTAATTACTAGATTGTGATACAATACAATAATGGGTGAAGTTTGGTTGACTTCTGCGCAGCGGTTTGGGAGTTAACATCAAAATTACATTTCTCGGCCATATCGCATAGATCTCACTGTGAAAAGGCTTAAATGACTTTTTTTAATTAAGTTTGAAGATTGCGCTCAAATCAAATGTCCTAGAACTAAATTTCCAAATGTAACTACTAGATTGTGATAAAATACACTATTGGGTAAAGTTTGGTTGACTTCTGCGCAGCGGTTTGGGAGTTAACATCAAAATTACATTTCTCGGCCATATCGCATAGATCTCACTGTGAAAAGGCTTAAATGGCTTTTTTGACCTAAGTTTGAGGATTGCGCTCAAATCAAATGTCCTTTAACCAAATTTCCACATGTAACTACTAGATTGTGATACAATACACTAATGGGTGAAGTTTGGTTGACTTCTGCGCAGCGGTTTGGGAGTTAACATCAAAATTACATTTCTCGGCCATATCGCATAGATCTCACTGTGAAAAGGCTTAAATGACTTTTTTAATTAAGTTTGATGATTGCGTTCAAACAAAATGTCCTAGAACAAAATTTTCAAATGTAACTACTAGATTGTGATACAATACACTATTGGGTGAAGTTTGGTTGACTTCTGCGCAGCGGTTTGGGAGTTAACATCAAAATTACATTTCTCGGCCATATCGCATAGATTTCACTGTGAAAAGGCTGAAATGGCTTTTTTGACCTAAGTTTGAGGATTGCGCTCAAATCAAATGTCCTAGAACCAAATTTCCACATGTAATTACTAGATTGTGATACAATACACTAATGGGTGAAGTTTGGTTGACTTCTGCGCAGCGGTTTGGGAGTTAACATCAAAATTACATTTCTCGGCCATATCGCATAGATCTCACTGTGAAAAGGCTTAAATGACTTTTTTTAATTAAGTTTGAAGATTGCGCTCAAATCAAATGTCCTAGAACTAAATTTCCAAATGTAACTACTAGATTGTGATAAAATACACTATTGGGTGAAGTTTGGTTGACTTCTGCGCAGCGGTTTGGGAGTTAACATCAAAATTACATTTCTCGGCCATATCGCATAGATCTCACTGTGAAAAGGCTTAAATGGCTTTTTTTAATTAAGTTTGAAGATTGCGCTCAAATCAAATGTCCTAGAACTAAATTTCCAAATGTAACTACTAGATTGTGATACAGTACACTATTGGGTGAAGTTTGGTTGACTTCTGCGCAGCGGTTTGGGAGTTAACATCAAAATTACATTTCTCGGCCATATCGCATAGATCTCACTGTGAAAAGGCTTAAATGGCTTTTTTGACCTAAGTTTAATAATTGCGCTCAACCCAAATCTCCTAGAACGAAATTTTAAAATGTAACTACTAGATTGTGATACAATACACTATTGGGTGAAGTTTGGTTGACTTCTGCGCAGCGGTTTGGGAGTTAACATCAAAATTACATTTCTCGGCCATATCGCATAGATCTCACTGTGAAAAGGCTTAAATGGCTTTTTTGACCTAAGTTTTAGGATTGCGCTCAAATCAAATGTCCTAGAACCAAATTTCCACATGTAACTACTAGATTTTGATACAATACACTAATGGGTGAAGTTTGGTTGACTTCTGTGCAGCGGTTTGGGAGTTAACATCAAAATTACATTTCTCGGCCATATCGCATAGATCTCACTGTGAAAAGGCTTAAATGACTTTTTTAATTAAGTTTGATGATTGCGTTCAAACAAAATGTCCTAGAACAAAATTTTCAAATGTAACTACTAGATTGTGATACAATACACTATTGGGTGAAGTTTGGTTGACTTCTGCGCAGCGGTTTGGGAGTTAACATCAAAATTACATTTCTCGGCCATATCGCATAGATCTCACTGTGAAAAGGCTTAAATGGCTTTTTTGACCTAAGTTTGAGGATTGCGCTCAAATCAAATGTCCTAGAACCAAATTTCCACATGTAACTACTAGATTGTGATACAATACACTAATGGGGGAAGTTTGGTTGACTTCTGCGCAGCGGTTTGGGAGTTAACATCAAAATTACATTTCTCGGCCATATCGCATAGATCTCACTGTGAAAAGGCTTAAATGGCTTTTTTGACCTAAGTTTAATAATTGCGCTCAAACCAAATGTCCTAGAACGAAATTTTTAAATGTAACTACTAGAATGTGATACAATACACTATTGGGTGAAGTTTGGTTGACTTCTGCGCAGCGGTTTGGGAGTTAACATCAAAATTACATTTCTCGGCCATATCGCATTGATCTCACTGTGAAAAGGCTTAAATGGCTTTTTTGACCTAAGTTTGAGGATTGCGCTCAAATCAAATGTCCTAGAACCAAATTTCCACATGTAATTACTAGATTGTGATACAATACAATAATGGGTGAAGTTTGGTTGACTTCTGCGCAGCGGTTTGGGAGTTAACATCAAAATTACATTTCTCGGCCATATCGCATAGATCTCACTGTGAAAAGGCTTAAATGACTTTTTTTAATTAAGTTTGAAGATTGCGCTCAAATCAAATGTCCTAGAACTAAATTTCCAAATGTAACTACTAGATTGTGATAAAATACACTATTGGGTAAAGTTTGGTTGACTTCTGCGCAGCGGTTTGGGAGTTAACATCAAAATTACATTTCTCGGCCATATCGCATAGATCTCACTGTGAAAAGGCTTAAATGGCTTTTTTGACCTAAGTTTGAGGATTGCGCTCAAATCAAATGTCCTTTAACCAAATTTCCACATGTAACTACTAGATTGTGATACAATACACTAATGGGTGAAGTTTGGTTGACTTCTGCGCAGCGGTTTGGGAGTTAACATCAAAATTACATTTCTCGGCCATATCGCATAGATCTCACTGTGAAAAGGCTTAAATGACTTTTTTAATTAAGTTTGATGATTGCGTTCAAACAAAATGTCCTAGAACAAAATTTTCAAATGTAACTACTAGATTGTGATACAATACACTATTGGGTGAAGTTTGGTTGACTTATGCGCAGCGGTTTGGGAGTTAACATCAAAATTACATTTCTCGGCCATATCGCATAGATTTCACTGTGAAAAGGCTGAAATGGCTTTTCTGACCTAAGTTTGAGGATTGCGCTCAAATCAAATGTCCTAGAACCAAATTTCCACATGTAATTACTAGATTGTGATACAATACACTAATGGGTGAAGTTTGGTTGACTTCTGCGCAGCGGTTTGGGAGTTAACATCAAAATTACATTTCTCGGCCATATCGCATAGATCTCACTGTGAAAAGGCTTAAATGACTTTTTTTAATTAAGTTTGAAGATTGCGCTCAAATCAAATGTCCTAGAACTAAATTTCCAAATGTAACTACTAGATTGTGATAAAATACACTATTGGGTGAAGTTTGGTTGACTTCTGCGCAGCGGTTTGGGAGTTAACATCAAAATTACATTTCTCGGCCATATCGCATAGATCTCACTGTGAAAAGGCTTAAATGGCTTTTTTTAATTAAGTTTGAAGATTGCGCTCAAATCAAATGTCCTAGAACTAAATTTCCAAATGTAACTACTAGATTGTGATACAGTACACTATTGGGTGAAGTTTGGTTGACTTCTGCGCAGCGGTTTGGGAGTTAACATCAAAATTACATTTCTCGGCCATATCGCATAGATCTCACTGTGAAAAGGCTTAAATGGCTTTTTTGACCTAAGTTTAATAATTGCGCTCAACCCAAATGTCCTAGAACGAAATTTTAAAATGTAACTACTAGAATGTGATACAATACACTATTGGGTGAAGTTTGGTTGACTTCTGCGCAGCGGTTTGGGAGTTAACATCAAAATTACATTTCTCGGCCATATCGCATAGATCTCACTGTGAAAAGGCTTAAATGGCTTTTTTGACCTAAGTTTGAGGATTGCGCTCAAATCAAATGTCCTAGAACCAAATTTCCACATGTAACTACTAGATTGTGATAAAATACACTAATGGGTGAAGTTTGGTTGACTTCTGCGCAGCGGTTTGGGAGTTAACATCAAAATTACATTTCTCGGCCATATCGCATAGATCTCACTGTGAAAAGGCTTAAATGACTTTTTTAATTAAGTTTGATGATTGCGCTCAAACAAAATTTCCTAGAACAAAATTTTCAAATGTAACTACTAGATTGTGATACAATACACTATTGGGTGAAGTTTGGTTGACTTCTGCGCAGCGGTTTGGGAGTTAACATCAAAATTACATTTCTCGGCCATATCGCATAGATCTCACTGTGAAAAGGCTTAAATGGCTTTTTTGACCTAAGTTTGAGGATTGCGCTCAAATCAAATGTCCTATAACCAAATTTCCACATGTAACTACTAGATTGTGATACAATACACTAATGGGGGAAGTTTGGTTGACTTCTGCGCAGCGGTTTGGGAGTTAACATCAAAATTACATTTCTCGGCCATATCGCATAGATCTCACTGTGAAAAGGCTTAAATGGCTTTTTTGACCTAAGTTTAATAATTGCGCTCAAACCAAATGTCCTAGAACGAAATTTTTAAATGTAACTACTAGAATGTGATACAATACACTATTGGGTGAAGTTTGGTTGACTTCTGCGCAGCGGTTTGGGAGTTAACATCAAAATTACATTTCTCGGCCATATCGCATTGATCTCACTGTGAAAAGGCTTAAATGGCTTTTTTGACCTAAGTTTGAGGATTGCGCTCAAATCAAATGTCCTAGAACCAAATTTCCACATGTAATTACTAGATTGTGATACAATACAATAATGGGTGAAGTTTGGTTGACTTCTGCGCAGCGGTTTGGGAGTTAACATCAAAATTACATTTCTCGGCCATATCGCATAGATCTCACTGTGAAAAGGCTTAAATGACTTTTTTTAATTAAGTTTGAAGATTGCGCTCAAATCAAATGTCCTAGAACTAAATTTCCAAATGTAACTACTAGATTGTGATAAAATACACTATTGGGTAAAGTTTGGTTGACTTCTGCGCAGCGGTTTGGGAGTTAACATCAAAATTACATTTCTCGGCCATATCGCATAGATCTCACTGTGAAAAGGCTTAAATGGCTTTTTTGACCTAAGTTTGAGGATTGCGCTCAAACAAAATGTCCTAGAACAAAATTTTCAAATGTAACTACTAGATTGTGATACAATACACTATTGGGTGAAGTTTGGTTGACTTCTGCGCAGCGGTTTGGGAGTTAACATCAAAATTACATTTCTCGGCCATATCGCATAGATCTCACTGTGAAAAGGCTTAAATGGCTTTTTTGACCTAAGTTTGAGGATTGCGCTCAAATCAAATGTCCTAGAACCAAATTTTCACATGTAACTACTAGATTGTGATACAATACACTATTGGGTGAAGTTTGATTGACTTCTGCGCACCGGTTTGGGAGTTAACATCAAAATTACATTTCTCAGCCATATCGCATAGATCTCACTGTGAAAAGGCTTAAATGACTTTTTTAATTAAGTTTGATGATTGCGCTCAAAACAAAATTTCCTAGAACAAAATTTTCAAATGTAACTACTAGATTGTGATACAATACACTATTGGGTGAAGTTTAGTTGACTTCTGCGCAGCGGTTTGGGAGTTAACATCAAAATTACATTTCTCGGCCATATCGCATAGATCTCACTGTGAAAAGGCTTAAATGGCTTTTTTGACCTAAGTTTGAGGATTGCGCTCAAATCAAATGTCCTAGAACCAAATTTCCACATGTAACTACTAGATTGTGATACAATACACTAATGGGGGAAGTTTGGTTGACTTCTGCGCAGCGGTTTGGGAGTTAACATCAAAATTACATTTCTCGGCCATATCGCATAGATCTCACTGTGAAAAGGCTTAAATGGCTTTTTTGACCTAAGTTTAATAATTGCGCTCAAACCAAATGTCCTAGAACGAAATTTTTAAATGTAACTACTAGAATGTGATACAATACACTATTGGGTGAAGTTTGGTTGACTTCTGCGCAGCGGTTTGGGAGTTAACATCAAAATTACATTTCTCGGCCATATCGCATTGATCTCACTGTGAAAAGGCTTAAATGGCTTTTTTGACCTAAGTTTGAGGATTGCGCTCAAATCAAATGTCCTAGAACCAAATTTCCACATGTAATTACTAGATTGTGATACAATACAATAATGGGTGAAGTTTGGTTGACTTCTGCGCAGCGGTTTGGGAGTTAACATCAAAATTACATTTCTCGGCCATATCGCATAGATCTCACTGTGAAAAGGCTTAAATGACTTTTTTTAATTAAGTTTGAAGATTGCGCTCAAATCAAATGTCCTAGAACTAAATTTCCAAATGTAACTACTAGATTGTGATAAAATACACTATTGGGTAAAGTTTGGTTGACTTCTGCGCAGCGGTTTGGGAGTTAACATCAAAATTACATTTCTCGGCCATATCGCATAGATCTCACTGTGAAAAGGCTTAAATGGCTTTTTTGACCTAAGTTTGAGGATTGCGCTCAAATCAAATGTCCTTTAACCAAATTTCCACATGTAACTACTAGATTGTGATACAATACACTAATGGGTGAAGTTTGGTTGACTTCTGCGCAGCGGTTTGGGAGTTAACATCAAAATTACATTTCTCGGCCATATCGCATAGATCTCACTGTGAAAAGGCTTAAATGACTTTTTTAATTAAGTTTGATGATTGCGTTCAAACAAAATGTCCTAGAACAAAATTTTCAAATGTAACTACTAGATTGTGATACAATACACTATTGGGTGAAGTTTGGTTGACTTATGCGCAGCGGTTTGGGAGTTAACATCAAAATTACATTTCTCGGCCATATCGCATAGATTTCACTGTGAAAAGGCTGAAATGGCTTTTCTGACCTAAGTTTGAGGATTGCGCTCAAATCAAATGTCCTAGAACCAAATTTCCACATGTAATTACTAGATTGTGATACAATACACTAATGGGTGAAGTTTGGTTGACTTCTGCGCAGCGGTTTGGGAGTTAACATCAAAATTACATTTCTCGGCCATATCGCATAGATCTCACTGTGAAAAGGCTTAAATGACTTTTTTTAATTAAGTTTGAAGATTGCGCTCAAATCAAATGTCCTAGAACTAAATTTCCAAATGTAACTACTAGATTGTGATAAAATACACTATTGGGTGAAGTTTGGTTGACTTCTGCGCAGCGGTTTGGGAGTTAACATCAAAATTACATTTCTCGGCCATATCGCATAGATCTCACTGTGAAAAGGCTTAAATGGCTTTTTTTAATTAAGTTTGAAGATTGCGCTCAAATCAAATGTCCTAGAACTAAATTTCCAAATGTAACTACTAGATTGTGATACAGTACACTATTGGGTGAAGTTTGGTTGACTTCTGCGCAGCGGTTTGGGAGTTAACATCAAAATTACATTTCTCGGCCATATCGCATAGATCTCACTGTGAAAAGGCTTAAATGGCTTTTTTGACCTAAGTTTAATAATTGCGCTCAACCCAAATGTCCTAGAACGAAATTTTAAAATGTAACTACTAGAATGTGATACAATACACTATTGGGTGAAGTTTGGTTGACTTCTGCGCAGCGGTTTGGGAGTTAACATCAAAATTACATTTCTCGGCCATATCGCATAGATCTCACTGTGAAAAGGCTTAAATGGCTTTTTTGACCTAAGTTTGAGGATTGCGCTCAAATCAAATGTCCTAGAACCAAATTTCCACATGTAACTACTAGATTGTGATAAAATACACTAATGGGTGAAGTTTGGTTGACTTCTGCGCAGCGGTTTGGGAGTTAACATCAAAATTACATTTCTCGGCCATATCGCATAGATCTCACTGTGAAAAGGCTTAAATGACTTTTTTAATTAAGTTTGATGATTGCGCTCAAACAAAATTTCCTAGAACAAAATTTTCAAATGTAACTACTAGATTGTGATACAATACACTATTGGGTGAAGTTTGGTTGACTTCTGCGCAGCGGTTTGGGAGTTAACATCAAAATTACATTTCTCGGCCATATCGCATAGATCTCACTGTGAAAAGGCTTAAATGGCTTTTTTGACCTAAGTTTGAGGATTGCGCTCAAATCAAATGTCCTATAACCAAATTTCCACATGTAACTACTAGATTGTGATACAATACACTAATGGGGGAAGTTTGGTTGACTTCTGCGCAGCGGTTTGGGAGTTAACATCAAAATTACATTTCTCGGCCATATCGCATAGATCTCACTGTGAAAAGGCTTAAATGGCTTTTTTGACCTAAGTTTAATAATTGCGCTCAAACCAAATGTCCTAGAACGAAATTTTTAAATGTAACTACTAGAATGTGATACAATACACTATTGGGTGAAGTTTGGTTGACTTCTGCGCAGCGGTTTGGGAGTTAACATCAAAATTACATTTCTCGGCCATATCGCATTGATCTCACTGTGAAAAGGCTTAAATGGCTTTTTTGACCTAAGTTTGAGGATTGCGCTCAAATCAAATGTCCTAGAACCAAATTTCCACATGTAATTACTAGATTGTGATACAATACAATAATGGGTGAAGTTTGGTTGACTTCTGCGCAGCGGTTTGGGAGTTAACATCAAAATTACATTTCTCGGCCATATCGCATAGATTTCACTGTGAAAAGGCTGAAATGGCTTTTTTGACCTAAGTTTGAGGATTGCGCTCAAATCAAATGTCCTAGAACCAAATTTCCACATGTAATTACTAGATTGTGATACAATACACTAATGGGTGAAGTTTGGTTGACTTCTGCGCAGCGGTTTGGGAGTTAACATCAAAATTACATTTCTCGGCCATATCGCATAGATCTCACTGTGAAAAGGCTTAAATGGCTTTTTTTAATTAAGTTTGAAGATTGCGCTCAAATCAAATGTCCTAGAACTAAATTTCCAAATGTAACTACTAGATTGTGATACAGTACACTATTGGGTGAAGTTTGGTTGACTTCTGCGCAGCGGTTTGGGAGTTAACATCAAAATTACATTTCTCGGCCATATCGCATAGATCTCACTGTGAAAAGGCTTAAATGGCTTTTTTGACCTAAGTTTAATAATTGCGCTCAACCCAAATCTCCTAGAACGAAATTTTAAAATGTAACTACTAGATTGTGATACAATACACTATTGGGTGAAGTTTGGTTGACTTCTGCGCAGCGGTTTGGGAGTTAACATCAAAATTACATTTCTCGGCCATATCGCATAGATCTCACTGTGAAAAGGCTTAAATGGCTTTTTTGACCTAAGTTTTAGGATTGCGCTCAAATCAAATGTCCTAGAACTAAATTTCCAAATGTAACTACTAGATTGTGATAAAATACACTATTGGGTGAAGTTTGGTTGACTTCTGCGCAGCGGTTTGGGAGTTAACATCAAAATTACATTTCTCGGCCATATCGCATAGATCTCACTGTGAAAAGGCTTAAATGGCTTTTTTTAATTAAGTTTGAAGATTGCGCTCAAATCAAATGTCCTAGAACTAAATTTCCAAATGTAACTACTAGATTGTGATACAGTACACTATTGGGTGAAGTTTGGTTGACTTCTGCGCAGCGGTTTGGGAGTTAACATCAAAATTACATTTCTCGGCCATATCGCATAGATCTCACTGTGAAAAGGCTTAAATGGCTTTTTTGACCTAAGTTTAATAATTGCGCTCAACCCAAATCTCCTAGAACGAAATTTTAAAATGTAACTACTAGATTGTGATACAATACACTATTGGGTGAAGTTTGGTTGACTTCTGCGCAGCGGTTTGGGAGTTAACATCAAAATTACATTTCTCGGCCATATCGCATAGATCTCACTGTGAAAAGGCTTAAATGGCTTTTTTGACCTAAGTTTTAGGATTGCGCTCAAATCAAATGTCCTAGAACCAAATTTCCACATGTAACTACTAGATTTTGATACAATACACTAATGGGTGAAGTTTGGTTGACTTCTGCGCAGCGGTTTGGGAGTTAACATCAAAATTACATTTCTCGGCCATATCGCATAGATCTCACTGTGAAAAGGCTTAAATGACTTTTTTAATTAAGTTTGATGATTGCGTTCAAACAAAATGTCCTAGAACAAAATTTTCAAATGTAACTACTAGATTGTGATACAATACACTATTGGGTGAAGTTTGGTTGACTTCTGCGCAGCGGTTTGGGAGTTAACATCAAAATTACATTTCTCGGCCATATCGCATAGATCTCACTGTGAAAAGGCTTAAATGGCTTTTTTGACCTAAGTTTGAGGATTGCGCTCAAATCAAATGTCCTAGAACCAAATTTCCACATGTAACTACTAGATTGTGATACAATACACTAATGGGGGAAGTTTGGTTGACTTCTGCGCAGCGGTTTGGGAGTTAACATCAAAATTACATTTCTCGGCCATATCGCATAGATCTCACTGTGAAAAGGCTTAAATGGCTTTTTTGACCTAAGTTTAATAATTGCGCTCAAACCAAATGTCCTAGAACGAAATTTTTAAATGTAACTACTAGAATGTGATACAATACACTATTGGGTGAAGTTTGGTTGACTTCTGCGCAGCGGTTTGGGAGTTAACATCAAAATTACATTTCTCGGCCATATCGCATTGATCTCACTGTGAAAAGGCTTAAATGGCTTTTTTGACCTAAGTTTGAGGATTGCGCTCAAATCAAATGTCCTAGAACCAAATTTCCACATGTAATTACTAGATTGTGATACAATACAATAATGGGTGAAGTTTGGTTGACTTCTGCGCAGCGGTTTGGGAGTTAACATCAAAATTACATTTCTCGGCCATATCGCATAGATCTCACTGTGAAAAGGCTTAAATGACTTTTTTTAATTAAGTTTGAAGATTGCGCTCAAATCAAATGTCCTAGAACTAAATTTCCAAATGTAACTACTAGATTGTGATAAAATACACTATTGGGTAAAGTTTGGTTGACTTCTGCGCAGCGGTTTGGGAGTTAACATCAAAATTACATTTCTCGGCCATATCGCATAGATCTCACTGTGAAAAGGCTTAAATGGCTTTTTTGACCTAAGTTTGAGGATTGCGCTCAAATCAAATGTCCTTTAACCAAATTTCCACATGTAACTACTAGATTGTGATACAATACACTAATGGGTGAAGTTTGGTTGACTTCTGCGCAGCGGTTTGGGAGTTAACATCAAAATTACATTTCTCGGCCATATCGCATAGATCTCACTGTGAAAAGGCTTAAATGACTTTTTTAATTAAGTTTGATGATTGCGTTCAAACAAAATGTCCTAGAACAAAATTTTCAAATGTAACTACTAGATTGTGATACAATACACTATTGGGTGAAGTTTGGTTGACTTATGCGCAGCGGTTTGGGAGTTAACATCAAAATTACATTTCTCGGCCATATCGCATAGATTTCACTGTGAAAAGGCTGAAATGGCTTTTCTGACCTAAGTTTGAGGATTGCGCTCAAATCAAATGTCCTAGAACCAAATTTCCACATGTAATTACTAGATTGTGATACAATACACTAATGGGTGAAGTTTGGTTGACTTCTGCGCAGCGGTTTGGGAGTTAACATCAAAATTACATTTCTCGGCCATATCGCATAGATCTCACTGTGAAAAGGCTTAAATGACTTTTTTTAATTAAGTTTGAAGATTGCGCTCAAATCAAATGTCCTAGAACTAAATTTCCAAATGTAACTACTAGATTGTGATAAAATACACTATTGGGTGAAGTTTGGTTGACTTCTGCGCAGCGGTTTGGGAGTTAACATCAAAATTACATTTCTCGGCCATATCGCATAGATCTCACTGTGAAAAGGCTTAAATGGCTTTTTTTAATTAAGTTTGAAGATTGCGCTCAAATCAAATGTCCTAGAACTAAATTTCCAAATGTAACTACTAGATTGTGATACAGTACACTATTGGGTGAAGTTTGGTTGACTTCTGCGCAGCGGTTTGGGAGTTAACATCAAAATTACATTTCTCGGCCATATCGCATAGATCTCACTGTGAAAAGGCTTAAATGGCTTTTTTGACCTAAGTTTAATAATTGCGCTCAACCCAAATGTCCTAGAACGAAATTTTAAAATGTAACTACTAGAATGTGATACAATACACTATTGGGTGAAGTTTGGTTGACTTCTGCGCAGCGGTTTGGGAGTTAACATCAAAATTACATTTCTCGGCCATATCGCATAGATCTCACTGTGAAAAGGCTTAAATGGCTTTTTTGACCTAAGTTTGAGGATTGCGCTCAAATCAAATGTCCTAGAACCAAATTTCCACATGTAACTACTAGATTGTGATAAAATACACTAATGGGTGAAGTTTGGTTGACTTCTGCGCAGCGGTTTGGGAGTTAACATCAAAATTACATTTCTCGGCCATATCGCATAGATCTCACTGTGAAAAGGCTTAAATGACTTTTTTAATTAAGTTTGATGATTGCGCTCAAACAAAATTTCCTAGAACAAAATTTTCAAATGTAACTACTAGATTGTGATACAATACACTATTGGGTGAAGTTTGGTTGACTTCTGCGCAGCGGTTTGGGAGTTAACATCAAAATTACATTTCTCGGCCATATCGCATAGATCTCACTGTGAAAAGGCTTAAATGGCTTTTTTGACCTAAGTTTGAGGATTGCGCTCAAATCAAATGTCCTATAACCAAATTTCCACATGTAACTACTAGATTGTGATACAATACACTAATGGGGGAAGTTTGGTTGACTTCTGCGCAGCGGTTTGGGAGTTAACATCAAAATTACATTTCTCGGCCATATCGCATAGATCTCACTGTGAAAAGGCTTAAATGGCTTTTTTGACCTAAGTTTAATAATTGCGCTCAAACCAAATGTCCTAGAACGAAATTTTTAAATGTAACTACTAGAATGTGATACAATACACTATTGGGTGAAGTTTGGTTGACTTCTGCGCAGCGGTTTGGGAGTTAACATCAAAATTACATTTCTCGGCCATATCGCATAGATCTCACTGTGAAAAGGCTTAAATGGCTTTTTTTAATTAAGTTTGAAGATTGCGCTCAAATCAAATGTCCTAGAACTAAATTTCCAAATGTAACTACTAGATTGTGATACAGTACACTATTGGGTGAAGTTTGGTTGACTTCTGCGCAGCGGTTTGGGAGTTAACATCAAAATTACATTTCTCGGCCATATCGCATAGATCTCACTGTGAAAAGGCTTAAATGGCTTTTTTGACCTAAGTTTAATAATTGCGCTCAACCCAAATCTCCTAGAACGAAATTTTAAAATGTAACTACTAGATTGTGATACAATACACTATTGGGTGAAGTTTGGTTGACTTCTGCGCAGCGGTTTGGGAGTTAACATCAAAATTACATTTCTCGGCCATATCGCATAGATCTCACTGTGAAAAGGCTTAAATGGCTTTTTTGACCTAAGTTTTAGGATTGCGCTCAAATCAAATGTCCTAGAACCAAATTTCCACATGTAACTACTAGATTTTGATACAATACACTAATGGGTGAAGTTTGGTTGACTTCTGCGCAGCGGTTTGGGAGTTAACATCAAAATTACATTTCTCGGCCATATCGCATAGATCTCACTGTGAAAAGGCTTAAATGACTTTTTTAATTAAGTTTGATGATTGCGTTCAAACAAAATGTCCTAGAACAAAATTTTCAAATGTAACTACTAGATTGTGATACAATACACTATTGGGTGAAGTTTGGTTGACTTCTGCGCAGCGGTTTGGGAGTTAACATCAAAATTACATTTCTCGGCCATATCGCATAGATCTCACTGTGAAAAGGCTTAAATGGCTTTTTTGACCTAAGTTTGAGGATTGCGCTCAAATCAAATGTCCTAGAACCAAATTTCCACATGTAACTACTAGATTGTGATACAATACACTAATGGGGGAAGTTTGGTTGACTTCTGCGCAGCGGTTTGGGAGTTAACATCAAAATTACATTTCTCGGCCATATCGCATTGATCTCACTGTGAAAAGGCTTAAATGGCTTTTTTGACCTAAGTTTGAGGATTGCGCTCAAATCAAATGTCCTAGAACCAAATTTCCACATGTAATTACTAGATTGTGATACAATACAATAATGGGTGAAGTTTGGTTGACTTCTGCGCAGCGGTTTGGGAGTTAACATCAAAATTACATTTCTCGGCCATATCGCATAGATCTCACTGTGAAAAGGCTTAAATGACTTTTTTTAATTAAGTTTGAAGATTGCGCTCAAATCAAATGTCCTAGAACTAAATTTCCAAATGTAACTACTAGATTGTGATAAAATACACTATTGGGTAAAGTTTGGTTGACTTCTGCGCAGCGGTTTGGGAGTTAACATCAAAATTACATTTCTCGGCCATATCGCATAGATCTCACTGTGAAAAGGCTTAAATGGCTTTTTTGACCTAAGTTTGAGGATTGCGCTCAAATCAAATGTCCTTTAACCAAATTTCCACATGTAACTACTAGATTGTGATACAATACACTAATGGGTGAAGTTTGGTTGACTTCTGCGCAGCGGTTTGGGAGTTAACATCAAAATTACATTTCTCGGCCATATCGCATAGATCTCACTGTGAAAAGGCTTAAATGACTTTTTTAATTAAGTTTGATGATTGCGTTCAAACAAAATGTCCTAGAACAAAATTTTCAAATGTAACTACTAGATTGTGATACAATACACTATTGGGTGAAGTTTGGTTGACTTATGCGCAGCGGTTTGGGAGTTAACATCAAAATTACATTTCTCGGCCATATCGCATAGATTTCACTGTGAAAAGGCTGAAATGGCTTTTCTGACCTAAGTTTGAGGATTGCGCTCAAATCAAATGTCCTAGAACCAAATTTCCACATGTAATTACTAGATTGTGATACAATACACTAATGGGTGAAGTTTGGTTGACTTCTGCGCAGCGGTTTGGGAGTTAACATCAAAATTACATTTCTCGGCCATATCGCATAGATCTCACTGTGAAAAGGCTTAAATGACTTTTTTTAATTAAGTTTGAAGATTGCGCTCAAATCAAATGTCCTAGAACTAAATTTCCAAATGTAACTACTAGATTGTGATACAGTACACTATTGGGTGAAGTTTGGTTGACTTCTGCGCAGCGGTTTGGGAGTTAACATCAAAATTACATTTCTCGGCCATATCGCATAGATCTCACTGTGAAAAGGCTTAAATGGCTTTTTTGACCTAAGTTTAATAATTGCGCTCAACCCAAATGTCCTAGAACGAAATTTTAAAATGTAACTACTAGAATGTGATACAATACACTATTGGGTGAAGTTTGGTTGACTTCTGCGCAGCGGTTTGGGAGTTAACATCAAAATTACATTTCTCGGCCATATCGCATAGATCTCACTGTGAAAAGGCTTAAATGGCTTTTTTGACCTAAGTTTGAGGATTGCGCTCAAATCAAATGTCCTAGAACCAAATTTCCACATGTAACTACTAGATTGTGATAAAATACACTAATGGGTGAAGTTTGGTTGACTTCTGCGCAGCGGTTTGGGAGTTAACATCAAAATTACATTTCTCGGCCATATCGCATAGATCTCACTGTGAAAAGGCTTAAATGACTTTTTTAATTAAGTTTGATGATTGCGCTCAAACAAAATTTCCTAGAACAAAATTTTCAAATGTAACTACTAGATTGTGATACAATACACTATTGGGTGAAGTTTGGTTGACTTCTGCGCAGCGGTTTGGGAGTTAACATCAAAATTACATTTCTCGGCCATATCGCATAGATCTCACTGTGAAAAGGCTTAAATGGCTTTTTTGACCTAAGTTTGAGGATTGCGCTCAAATCAAATGTCCTATAACCAAATTTCCACATGTAACTACTAGATTGTGATACAATACACTAATGGGGGAAGTTTGGTTGACTTCTGCGCAGCGGTTTGGGAGTTAACATCAAAATTACATTTCTCGGCCATATCGCATAGATCTCACTGTGAAAAGGCTTAAATGGCTTTTTTGACCTAAGTTTAATAATTGCGCTCAAACCAAATGTCCTAGAACGAAATTTTTAAATGTAACTACTAGAATGTGATACAATACACTATTGGGTGAAGTTTGGTTGACTTCTGCGCAGCGGTTTGGGAGTTAACATCAAAATTACATTTCTCGGCCATATCGCATTGATCTCACTGTGAAAAGGCTTAAATGGCTTTTTTGACCTAAGTTTGAGGATTGCGCTCAAATCAAATGTCCTAGAACCAAATTTCCACATGTAATTACTAGATTGTGATACAATACAATAATGGGTGAAGTTTGGTTGACTTCTGCGCAGCGGTTTGGGAGTTAACATCAAAATTACATTTCTCGGCCATATCGCATAGATCTCACTGTGAAAAGGCTTAAATGACTTTTTTTAATTAAGTTTGAAGATTGCGCTCAAATCAAATGTCCTAGAACTAAATTTCCAAATGTAACTACTAGATTGTGATAAAATACACTATTGGGTAAAGTTTGGTTGACTTCTGCGCAGCGGTTTGGGAGTTAACATCAAAATTACATTTCTCGGCCATATCGCATAGATCTCACTGTGAAAAGGCTTAAATGGCTTTTTTGACCTAAGTTTGAGGATTGCGCTCAAATCAAATGTCCTTTAACCAAATTTCCACATGTAACTACTAGATTGTGATACAATACACTAATGGGTGAAGTTTGGTTGACTTCTGCGCAGCGGTTTGGGAGTTAACATCAAAATTACATTTCTCGGCCATATCGCATAGATCTCACTGTGAAAAGGCTTAAATGACTTTTTTAATTAAGTTTGATGATTGCGTTCAAACAAAATGTCCTAGAACAAAATTTTCAAATGTAACTACTAGATTGTGATACAATACACTATTGGGTGAAGTTTGGTTGACTTCTGCGCAGCGGTTTGGGAGTTAACATCAAAATTACATTTCTCGGCCATATCGCATAGATTTCACTGTGAAAAGGCTGAAATGGCTTTTTTGACCTAAGTTTGAGGATTGCGCTCAAATCAAATGTCCTAGAACCAAATTTCCACATGTAATTACTAGATTGTGATACAATACACTAATGGGTGAAGTTTGGTTGACTTCTGCGCAGCGGTTTGGGAGTTAACATCAAAATTACATTTCTCGGCCATATCGCATAGATCTCACTGTGAAAAGGCTTAAATGACTTTTTTTAATTAAGTTTGAAGATTGCGCTCAAATCAAATGTCCTAGAACTAAATTTCCAAATGTAACTACTAGATTGTGATAAAATACACTATTGGGTGAAGTTTGGTTGACTTCTGCGCAGCGGTTTGGGAGTTAACATCAAAATTACATTTCTCGGCCATATCGCATAGATCTCACTGTGAAAAGGCTTAAATGGCTTTTTTTAATTAAGTTTGAAGATTGCGCTCAAATCAAATGTCCTAGAACTAAATTTCCAAATGTAACTACTAGATTGTGATACAGTACACTATTGGGTGAAGTTTGGTTGACTTCTGCGCAGCGGTTTGGGAGTTAACATCAAAATTACATTTCTCGGCCATATCGCATAGATCTCACTGTGAAAAGGCTTAAATGGCTTTTTTGACCTAAGTTTGAGGATTGCGCTCAAATCAAATGTCCAATAACCAAATTTCCACATGTAACTACTAGATTGTGATACAATACACTAATGGGTGAAGTTTGGTTGACTTCTGCGCAGCGGTTTGGGAGTTAACATCAAAATTACATTTCTCGGCCATATCGCATAGATCTCACTGTGAAAAGGCTTAAATGACTTTTTTAATTAAGTTTGATGATTGCGTTCAAACAAAATGTCCTAGAACAAAATTTTCAAATGTAACTACTAGATTGTGATACAATACACTATTGGGTGAAGTTTGGTTGACCTCTGCGCAGCGGTTTGGGAGTTAAAATCAAAATTACATTTCTCGGCCATATCGCATAGATCTCACTGTGAAAAGGATTAAATGGCTTTTTTGACCTAAGTTTGAGGATTGCGCTCAAACAAAATGTCCTAGAACAAAATTTTCAAATGTAACTACTAGATTGTGATACAATACACTATTGGGTGAAGTTTGGTTGACTTCTGCGCAGCGGTTTGGGAGTTAACATCAAAATTACATTTCTCGGCCATATCGCATAGATCTCACTGTGAAAAGGCTTAAATGGCTTTTTTGACCTAAGTTTGAGGATTGCGCTCAAATCAAATGTCCTAGAACCAAATTTTCACATGTAACTACTAGATTGTGATACAATACACTATTGGGTGAAGTTTGATTGACTTCTGCGCACCGGTTTGGGAGTTAACATCAAAATTACATTTCTCAGCCATATCGCATAGATCTCACTGTGAAAAGGCTTAAATGACTTTTTTAATTAAGTTTGATGATTGCGCTCAAAACAAAATTTCCTAGAACAAAATTTTCAAATGTAACTACTAGATTGTGATACAATACACTATTGGGTGAAGTTTAGTTGACTTCTGCGCAGCGGTTTGGGAGTTAACATCAAAATTACATTTCTCGGCCATATCGCATAGATCTCACTGTGAAAAGGCTTAAATGGCTTTTTTGACCTAAGTTTGAGGATTGCGCTCAAATCAAATGTCCTAGAACCAAATTTCCACATGTAACTACTAGATTGTGATACAATACACTAATGGGGGAAGTTTGGTTGACTTCTGCGCAGCGGTTTGGGAGTTAACATCAAAATTACATTTCTCGGCCATATCGCATAGATCTCACTGTGAAAAGGCTTAAATGGCTTTTTTGACCTAAGTTTAATAATTGCGCTCAAACCAAATGTCCTAGAACGAAATTTTTAAATGTAACTACTAGAATGTGATACAATACACTATTGGGTGAAGTTTGGTTGACTTCTGCGCAGCGGTTTGGGAGTTAACATCAAAATTACATTTCTCGGCCATATCGCATTGATCTCACTGTGAAAAGGCTTAAATGGCTTTTTTGACCTAAGTTTGAGGATTGCGCTCAAATCAAATGTCCTAGAACCAAATTTCCACATGTAATTACTAGATTGTGATACAATACAATAATGGGTGAAGTTTGGTTGACTTCTGCGCAGCGGTTTGGGAGTTAACATCAAAATTACATTTCTCGGCCATATCGCATAGATCTCACTGTGAAAAGGCTTAAATGACTTTTTTTAATTAAGTTTGAAGATTGCGCTCAAATCAAATGTCCTAGAACTAAATTTCCAAATGTAACTACTAGATTGTGATAAAATACACTATTGGGTAAAGTTTGGTTGACTTCTGCGCAGCGGTTTGGGAGTTAACATCAAAATTACATTTCTCGGCCATATCGCATAGATCTCACTGTGAAAAGGCTTAAATGGCTTTTTTGACCTAAGTTTGAGGATTGCGCTCAAATCAAATGTCCTTTAACCAAATTTCCACATGTAACTACTAGATTGTGATACAATACACTAATGGGTGAAGTTTGGTTGACTTCTGCGCAGCGGTTTGGGAGTTAACATCAAAATTACATTTCTCGGCCATATCGCATAGATCTCACTGTGAAAAGGCTTAAATGACTTTTTTAATTAAGTTTGATGATTGCGTTCAAACAAAATGTCCTAGAACAAAATTTTCAAATGTAACTACTAGATTGTGATACAATACACTATTGGGTGAAGTTTGGTTGACTTATGCGCAGCGGTTTGGGAGTTAACATCAAAATTACATTTCTCGGCCATATCGCATAGATTTCACTGTGAAAAGGCTGAAATGGCTTTTCTGACCTAAGTTTGAGGATTGCGCTCAAATCAAATGTCCTAGAACCAAATTTCCACATGTAATTACTAGATTGTGATACAATACACTAATGGGTGAAGTTTGGTTGACTTCTGCGCAGCGGTTTGGGAGTTAACATCAAAATTACATTTCTCGGCCATATCGCATAGATCTCACTGTGAAAAGGCTTAAATGACTTTTTTTAATTAAGTTTGAAGATTGCGCTCAAATCAAATGTCCTAGAACTAAATTTCCAAATGTAACTACTAGATTGTGATAAAATACACTATTGGGTGAAGTTTGGTTGACTTCTGCGCAGCGGTTTGGGAGTTAACATCAAAATTACATTTCTCGGCCATATCGCATAGATCTCACTGTGAAAAGGCTTAAATGGCTTTTTTTAATTAAGTTTGAAGATTGCGCTCAAATCAAATGTCCTAGAACTAAATTTCCAAATGTAACTACTAGATTGTGATACAGTACACTATTGGGTGAAGTTTGGTTGACTTCTGCGCAGCGGTTTGGGAGTTAACATCAAAATTACATTTCTCGGCCATATCGCATAGATCTCACTGTGAAAAGGCTTAAATGGCTTTTTTGACCTAAGTTTAATAATTGCGCTCAACCCAAATGTCCTAGAACGAAATTTTAAAATGTAACTACTAGAATGTGATACAATACACTATTGGGTGAAGTTTGGTTGACTTCTGCGCAGCGGTTTGGGAGTTAACATCAAAATTACATTTCTCGGCCATATCGCATAGATCTCACTGTGAAAAGGCTTAAATGGCTTTTTTGACCTAAGTTTGAGGATTGCGCTCAAATCAAATGTCCTAGAACCAAATTTCCACATGTAACTACTAGATTGTGATAAAATACACTAATGGGTGAAGTTTGGTTGACTTCTGCGCAGCGGTTTGGGAGTTAACATCAAAATTACATTTCTCGGCCATATCGCATAGATCTCACTGTGAAAAGGCTTAAATGACTTTTTTAATTAAGTTTGATGATTGCGCTCAAACAAAATTTCCTAGAACAAAATTTTCAAATGTAACTACTAGATTGTGATACAATACACTATTGGGTGAAGTTTGGTTGACTTCTGCGCAGCGGTTTGGGAGTTAACATCAAAATTACATTTCTCGGCCATATCGCATAGATCTCACTGTGAAAAGGCTTAAATGGCTTTTTTGACCTAAGTTTGAGGATTGCGCTCAAATCAAATGTCCTATAACCAAATTTCCACATGTAACTACTAGATTGTGATACAATACACTAATGGGGGAAGTTTGGTTGACTTCTGCGCAGCGGTTTGGGAGTTAACATCAAAATTACATTTCTCGGCCATATCGCATAGATCTCACTGTGAAAAGGCTTAAATGGCTTTTTTGACCTAAGTTTAATAATTGCGCTCAAACCAAATGTCCTAGAACGAAATTTTTAAATGTAACTACTAGAATGTGATACAATACACTATTGGGTGAAGTTTGGTTGACTTCTGCGCAGCGGTTTGGGAGTTAACATCAAAATTACATTTCTCGGCCATATCGCATTGATCTCACTGTGAAAAGGCTTAAATGGCTTTTTTGACCTAAGTTTGAGGATTGCGCTCAAATCAAATGTCCTAGAACCAAATTTCCACATGTAATTACTAGATTGTGATACAATACAATAATGGGTGAAGTTTGGTTGACTTCTGCGCAGCGGTTTGGGAGTTAACATCAAAATTACATTTCTCGGCCATATCGCATAGATCTCACTGTGAAAAGGCTTAAATGACTTTTTTTAATTAAGTTTGAAGATTGCGCTCAAATCAAATGTCCTAGAACTAAATTTCCAAATGTAACTACTAGATTGTGATAAAATACACTATTGGGTAAAGTTTGGTTGACTTCTGCGCAGCGGTTTGGGAGTTAACATCAAAATTACATTTCTCGGCCATATCGCATAGATCTCACTGTGAAAAGGCTTAAATGGCTTTTTTGACCTAAGTTTGAGGATTGCGCTCAAATCAAATGTCCTTTAACCAAATTTCCACATGTAACTACTAGATTGTGATACAATACACTAATGGGTGAAGTTTGGTTGACTTCTGCGCAGCGGTTTGGGAGTTAACATCAAAATTACATTTCTCGGCCATATCGCATAGATCTCACTGTGAAAAGGCTTAAATGACTTTTTTAATTAAGTTTGATGATTGCGTTCAAACAAAATGTCCTAGAACAAAATTTTCAAATGTAACTACTAGATTGTGATACAATACACTATTGGGTGAAGTTTGGTTGACTTCTGCGCAGCGGTTTGGGAGTTAACATCAAAATTACATTTCTCGGCCATATCGCATAGATTTCACTGTGAAAAGGCTGAAATGGCTTTTTTGACCTAAGTTTGAGGATTGCGCTCAAATCAAATGTCCTAGAACCAAATTTCCACATGTAATTACTAGATTGTGATACAATACACTAATGGGTGAAGTTTGGTTGACTTCTGCGCAGCGGTTTGGGAGTTAACATCAAAATTACATTTCTCGGCCATATCGCATAGATCTCACTGTGAAAAGGCTTAAATGACTTTTTTTAATTAAGTTTGAAGATTGCGCTCAAATCAAATGTCCTAGAACTAAATTTCCAAATGTAACTACTAGATTGTGATAAAATACACTATTGGGTGAAGTTTGGTTGACTTCTGCGCAGCGGTTTGGGAGTTAACATCAAAATTACATTTCTCGGCCATATCGCATAGATCTCACTGTGAAAAGGCTTAAATGGCTTTTTTTAATTAAGTTTGAAGATTGCGCTCAAATCAAATGTCCTAGAACTAAATTTCCAAATGTAACTACTAGATTGTGATACAGTACACTATTGGGTGAAGTTTGGTTGACTTCTGCGCAGCGGTTTGGGAGTTAACATCAAAATTACATTTCTCGGCCATATCGCATAGATCTCACTGTGAAAAGGCTTAAATGGCTTTTTTGACCTAAGTTTGAGGATTGCGCTCAAATCAAATGTCCAATAACCAAATTTCCACATGTAACTACTAGATTGTGATACAATACACTAATGGGTGAAGTTTGGTTGACTTCTGCGCAGCGGTTTGGGAGTTAACATCAAAATTACATTTCTCGGCCATATCGCATAGATCTCACTGTGAAAAGGCTTAAATGACTTTTTTAATTAAGTTTGATGATTGCGTTCAAACAAAATGTCCTAGAACAAAATTTTCAAATGTAACTACTAGATTGTGATACAATACACTATTGGGTGAAGTTTGGTTGACCTCTGCGCAGCGGTTTGGGAGTTAAAATCAAAATTACATTTCTCGGCCATATCGCATAGATCTCACTGTGAAAAGGATTAAATGGCTTTTTTGACCTAAGTTTGAGGATTGCGCTCAAACAAAATGTCCTAGAACAAAATTTTCAAATGTAACTACTAGATTGTGATACAATACACTATTGGGTGAAGTTTGGTTGACTTCTGCGCAGCGGTTTGGGAGTTAACATCAAAATTACATTTCTCGGCCATATCGCATAGATCTCACTGTGAAAAGGCTTAAATGGCTTTTTTGACCTAAGTTTGAGGATTGCGCTCAAATCAAATGTCCTAGAACCAAATTTTCACATGTAACTACTAGATTGTGATACAATACACTATTGGGTGAAGTTTGATTGACTTCTGCGCACCGGTTTGGGAGTTAACATCAAAATTACATTTCTCAGCCATATCGCATAGATCTCACTGTGAAAAGGCTTAAATGACTTTTTTAATTAAGTTTGATGATTGCGCTCAAAACAAAATTTCCTAGAACAAAATTTTCAAATGTAACTACTAGATTGTGATACAATACACTATTGGGTGAAGTTTAGTTGACTTCTGCGCAGCGGTTTGGGAGTTAACATCAAAATTACATTTCTCGGCCATATCGCATAGATCTCACTGTGAAAAGGCTTAAATGGCTTTTTTGACCTAAGTTTAATGATTGCGCTCAAACCAAATGTCCTAGAACGAAATTTTCAAATGTAACTACTAGAATGTGATACAATACACTATTGGGTGAAGTTTGGTTGACTTCTGCGCAGCGGTTTGGGAGTTAACATCAAAATTACATTTCTCGGCCATATCGCATAGATCTCACTGTGAAAAGGCTTAAATGGCTTTTTTGACCTAAGTTTGAGGATTGCGCTCAAATCAAATGTCCTAGAACCAAATTTCCACATGTAACTACTAGATTGTGATACAATACACTAATGGGTGAAGTTTGGTTGACTTCTGCGCAGCGGCTTGGGAGTTAACATCAAAATTACATTTCTCGGCCATATCGCATAGATCTCACTGTGAAAAGGCTTAAATGGCTTTTTTGACCGAAGTTTGAGGATTGCGCTCAAATCAAATGTCCAATAACCAAATTTCCACATGTAACTACTAGATGGTGATACAATACACTATTGGGTGAAGTTTGGTTGACTTCTGCGCAGCGGTTTGGGAGTTAACATCAAAATTACATTTCTCGGCCATATCGCATTGATCTCACTGTGAAAAGGCTTAAATGGCTTTTTTGACCTAAGTTTGAGGATTGCGCTCAAATCAAATGTCCTAGAACCAAATTTCCACATGTAATTACTAGATTGTGATACAATACAATAATGGGTGAAGTTTGGTTGACTTCTGCGCAGCGGTTTGGGAGTTAACATCAAAATTACATTTCTCGGCCATATCGCATAGATCTCACTGTGAAAAGGCTTAAATGACTTTTTTTAATTAAGTTTGAAGATTGCGCTCAAATCAAATGTCCTAGAACTAAATTTCCAAATGTAACTACTAGATTGTGATAAAATACACTATTGGGTAAAGTTTGGTTGACTTCTGCGCAGCGGTTTGGGAGTTAACATCAAAATTACATTTCTCGGCCATATCGCATAGATCTCACTGTGAAAAGGCTTAAATGGCTTTTTTGACCTAAGTTTGAGGATTGCACTCAAATCAAATGTCCTATAACCAAATTTCCACATGTAACTACTAGATTGTGATACAATACACTAATGGGTGAAGTTTGGTTGACTTCTGCGCAGCGGTTTGGGAGTTAACATCAAAATTACATTTCTCGGCCATATCGCATAGATCTCACTGTGAAAAGGCTTAAATGACTTTTTTAATTAAGTTTGATGATTGCGTTCAAACAAAATGTCCTAGAACAAAATTTTCAAATGTAACTACTAGATTGTGATACAATACACTATTGGGTGAAGTTTGGTTGACTTCTGCGCAGCGGTTTGGGAGTTAACATCAAAATTACATTTCTCGGCCATATCGCATAGATCTCACTGTGAAAAGGCTTAAATGGCTTTTTTGACCTAAGTTTGAGGATTGCGCTCAAATCAAATGTCCTAGAACCAAATTTCCACATGTAACTACTAGATTGTGATACAATACACTAATGGGTGAAGTTTGGTTGACTTCTGCGCAGCGGTTTGGGAGTTAACATCAAAATTACATTTCTCGGCCATATCGCATAGATCTCACTGTGAAAAGGCTTAAATGGCTATTTTGACCTAAGTTTAATAATTGCGCTCAAACCAAATGTCCTAGAACGAAATTTCCACATGTAACTACTAGATTGTGATACAATACACTAATGGGTGAAGTTTGGTTGACTTCTGCGCAGCGGTTTGGGAGTTAACATCAAAATTACATTTCTCGGCCATATCGCTTAGATCTCACTGTGAAAAGGCTTAAATGGCTTTTTTGACCTAAGTTTGAGGATTGCGCTCAAATCAAATGTCCTAGAACCAAATTACCACATGTAACTACTAGATTGTGATACAATACACTAATGGGTGAAGTTTGGTTGACTTCTGCGCAGCGGTTTGGGAGTTAACATCAAAATTACATTTCTCGGCCATATCGCATAGATCTCACTGTGAAAAGGCTTAAATGGCTTTTTTGACCTAAGTTTGAGGATTGCGCTCAAATCAAATGTCCAATAACCAAATTTCCACATGTAACTACTAGATTGTGATACAATACACTAATGGGTGAAGTTTGGTTGACTTCTGCGCAGCAGTTTGGGAGTTAACATCAAAATTACATTTCTCGGCCATATCACATAGATCTCACTGTGAAAAGGCTTAAATGACTTTTTTAATTAAGTTTGATGATTGCGTTCAAACAAAATGTCCTAGAACAAAATTTTCAAATGTAACTACTAGATTGTGATACAATACACTATTGGGTGAAGTTTGGTTGACTTCTGCGCAGCGGTTTGGGAGTTAACATCAAAATTACATTTCTCGGCCATATCGCATAGATCTCACTGTGAAAAGGCTTAAATGGCTTTTTTGACCTAAGTTTGAGGATTGCGCTCAAATCAAATGTCCTAGAACCAAATGTCCACATGTAAGTACTAGATTGTGATACAATACAATAATGGGTGAAGTTTGGTTGACTTCTGCGCAGCGGTTTGGGAGTTAACATCAAAATTACATTTCTCGGCCATATCGCATAGATCTCACTGTGAAAAGGCTTAAATGACTTTTTTTAATTAAGTTTGAAGATTGCGCTCAAATCAAATGTCCTAGAACTAAATTTCCAAATGTAACTACTAGATTGTGATAAAATACACTATTGGGTGAAGTTTGGTTGACTTCTGCGCAGCGGTTTGGGAGTTAACATCAAAATTACATTTCTCGGCCATATCGCATATATCTCACTGTGAAAAGGCTTAAATGGCTTTTTTGACCTAAGTTTGAGGATTGCGCTCAAATCAAATGTCCTATAACCAAATTTCCACATGTAACTACTAGATTGTGATACAATACACTAATGGGTGAAGTTTAGTTGACTTCTGCGCAGCGGTTTGGGAGTTAACATCAAAATTACATTTCTCGGCCATATCGCATAGATCTCACTGTGAAAAGGCTTAAATGACTTTTTTAATTAAGTTTGATGATTGCGTTCAAACAAAATGTCCTAGAACAAAATTTTCAAATGTAACTACTAGATTGTGATACAATACACTATTGGGTGAAGTTTGGTTGACTTCTGCGCAGCGGTTTGGGAGTTAACATCAAAATTACATTTCTCGGCCATATCGCATAGATCTCACTGTGAAAAGGCTTAAATGGCTTTTTTGACCTAAGTTTGAGGATTGCGCTCAAATCAAATGTCCTAGAACCAAATTTCCACATGTAACTACTAGATTGTGATACAATACACTAATGGGTGAAGTTTGGTTGACTTCTGCGCAGCGGTTTGGGAGTTAACATCAAAATTACATTTCTCGGCCATATCGCATAGATCTCACTGTGAAAAGGCTTAAATGACTTTTTTAATTAAGTTTGATGATTGCGTTCAAACAAAATGTCCTAGAACAAAATTTTCAAATGTAACTACTAGATTGTGATACAATACACTATTGGGTGAAGTTTGGTTGACTTCTGCGCAGCGGTTTGGGAGTTAACATCAAAATTACATTTCTCGGCCATATCGCATAGATCTCACTGTGAAAAGGCTTAAATGACTTTTTTAATTAAGTTTAATGATTGCGCTCAAACCAAATGTCCTAGAACGAAATTTTCAAATGTAACTACTAGAATGTGATACAATACACTATTGGGTGAAGTTTAGTTGACTTCTGCGCAGCGGTTTGGGAGTTAACATCAAAATTACATTTCTCGGCCATATCGCATAGATCTCACTGTGAAAAGGCTTAAATGACTTTTTTAATTAAGTTTAATGATTGCGCTCAAACCAAATGTCCTAGAACGAAATTTTCAAATGTAACTACTAGAATGTGATACAATACACTATTGGGTGAAGTTTAGTTGACTTCTGCGCAGCGGTTTGGGAGTTAACATCAAAATTACATTTCTCGGCCATATCGCATAGATCTCACTGTGAAAAGGCTTAAATGGCTTTTTTGACCTAAGTTTAATGATTGCGCTCAAACCAAATGTCCTAGAACGAAATTTTCAAATGTAACTACTAGAATGTAATACAATACACTATTGGGTGAAGTTTGGTTGACTTCTGCGCAGCGGTTTGGGAGTTAACATCAAAATTACATTTCTCGGCCATATCGCATAGATCTCACTGTGAAAAGGCTTAAATGGCTTTTTTGACCTAAGTTTGAGGATTGCGCTCAAATCAAATGTCCTAGAACCAAATTTCCACATGTAACTACTAGATTGTGATACAATACACTATTGGGTGAAGTTTGGTTGACTTCTGCGCAGCGGTTTGGGAGTTAACATCAAAATTACATTTCTCGGCCATATCGCATAGATCTCACTGTGAAAAGGCTTAAATGGCTTTTTTGACCTAAGTTTGAGGATTGCGCTCAAACCAAATGTCCTAGAACGAAATTTCCACATGTAACTACTAGATTGTGATACAATACACTAATGGGTGAAGTTTGGTTGACTTCTGCGCAGCGGTTTGGGAGTTAACATCAAAATTACATTTCTCGGCCATATCGCTTAGATCTCACTGTGAAAAGGCTTAAATGGCTTTTTTGACCTAAGTTTGAGGATTGCGCTCAAATCAAATGTCCTAGAACCAAATTACCACATGTAACTACTAGATTGTGATACAATACACTAATGGGTGAAGTTTGGTTGACTTCTGCGCAGCGGTTTGGGAGTTAACATCAAAATTACATTTCTCGGCCATATCGCATAGATCTCACTGTGAAAAGGCTTAAATGGCTTTTTTGACCTAAGTTTGAGGATTGCGCTCAAATCAAATGTCCAATAACCAAATTTCCACATGTAACTACTAGATTGTGATACAATACACTAATGGGTGAAGTTTGGTTGACTTCTGCGCAGCAGTTTGGGAGTTAACATCAAAATTACATTTCTCGGCCATATCGCATAGATCTCACTGTGAAAAGGCTTAAATGACTTTTTTAATTAAGTTTGATGATTGCGTTCAAACAAAATGTCCTAGAACAAAATTTTCAAATGTAACTACTAGATTGTGATACAATACACTATTGGGTGAAGTTTGGTTGACTTCTGCGCAGCGGTTTGGGAGTTAACATCAAAATTACATTTCTCGGCCATATCGCATAGATCTCACTGTGAAAAGGCTTAAATGGCTTTTTTGACCTAAGTTTGAGGATTGCGCTCAAATCAAATGTCCTAGAACCAAATGTCCACATGTAATTACTAGAATGTGATACAATACAATAATGGGTGAAGTTTGGTTGACTTCTGCGCAGCGGTTTGGGAGTTAACATCAAAATTACATTTCTCGGCCATATCGCATAGATCTCACTGTGAAAAGGCTTAAATGACTTTTTTTAATTAAGTTTGAAGATTGCGCTCAAATCAAATGTCCTAGAACTAAATTTCCAAATGTAACTACTAGATTGTGATAAAATACACTATTGGGTGAAGTTTGGTTGACTTCTGCGCAGCGGTTTGGGAGTTAACATCAAAATTACATTTCTCGGCCATATCGCATAGATCTCACTGTGAAAAGGCTTAAATGGCTTTTTTGACCTAAGTTTGAGGATTGCGCTCAAATCAAATGTCCTAGAACCAAATTTCCACATGTAACTACTAGATTGTGATACAATACACTAATGGGTGAAGTTTGGTTGACTTCTGCGCAGCGGTTTGGGAGTTAACATCAAAATTACATTTCTCGGCCATATCGCATAGATCTCACTGTGAAAAGGCTTAAATGACTTTTTTAATTAAGTTTGATGATTGCGTTCAAACAAAATGTCCTAGAACAAAATTTTCAAATGTAACTACTAGATTGTGATACAATACACTATTGGGTGAAGTTTGGTTGACTTCTGCGCAGCGGTTTGGGAGTTAACATCAAAATTACATTTCTCGGCCATATCGCATAGATCTCACTGTGAAAAGGCTTAAATGACTTTTTTAATTAAGTTTAATGATTGCGCTCAAACCAAATGTCCTAGAACGAAATTTTCAAATGTAACTACTAGAATGTGATACAATACACTATTGGGTGAAGTTTAGTTGACTTCTGCGCAGCGGTTTGGGAGTTAACATCAAAATTACATTTCTCGGCCATATCGCATAGATCTCACTGTGAAAAGGCTTAAATGGCTTTTTTGACCTAAGTTTAATGATTGCGCTCAAACCAAATGTCCTAGAACCAAATTTTCACATGTAACTACTAGATTGTGATACACTACACTAATGGGTGAAGTTTGGTTGACTTCTGCGCAGCGGTTTGGGAGTTAACATCAAAATTACATTTCTCGGCCATATCGCATAGATCTCACTGTGAAAAGGCTTAAATGACTTTTTTAATTAAGTTTGATGATTGCGCTCAAACAAAATTTCCTAGAACAAAATTTTCAAATGTAACTACTAGATTGTGATACAATACACTATTGGGTGAAGTTTGTTTGACGTCTGCGCAGCGGTTTGGGAGTTAACATCAAAATTACATTTCTCGGCCATATCGCATAGATCTCACTGTGAAAAGGCTTAAATGGCTTTTTTGACCTAAGTTTAATGATTGCGCTCAAACCAAATGTCCTAGAACTAAATTTTCAAATGTAATTACTAGAATGTGATATAATACACTATTGGGTGAAGTTTGGTTGACTTCTGCGCAGCGGTTTGGGAGTTAACATCAAAATTACATTTCTCGGCCATATCGCATAGATCTCACTGTGAAAAGGCTTAAATGGCTTTTTTGACCTAAGTTTGAGGATTGCGCTCAAATCAAATGTCCTAGAACCAAATTTCCACATGTAACTACTAGATTGTGATACAATACACTAATGGGTGAAGTTTGGTTGACTTCTGCGCAGCGGTTTGGGAGTTAACATCAAAATTACATTTCTCGGCCATATCGCATAGATCTCACTGTGAAAAGGCTTAAATGACTTTTTTAATTAAGTTTGATGATTGCGTTCAAACAAAATGTCCTAGAACAAAATTTTCAAATGTAACTACTAGATTGTGATACAATACACTATTGGGTGAAGTTTGGTTGACTTCTGCGCAGCGGTTTGGGAGTTAACATCAAAATTACATTTCTCGGCCATATCGCATAGATCTCACTGTGAAAAGGCTTAAATGACTTTTTTAATTAAGTTTAATGATTGCGCTCAAACCAAATGTCCTAGAACGAAATTTTCAAATGTAACTTCTAGAATGTGATACAATACACTATTGGGTGAAGTTTAGTTGACTTCTGCGCAGCGGTTTGGGAGTTAACATCAAAATTACATTTCTCGGCCATATCGCATAGATCTCACTGTGAAAAGGCTTAAATGGCTTTTTTGACCTAAGTTTAATGATTGCGCTCAAACCAAATGTCCTAGAACCAAATTTTCACATGTAACTACTAGATTGTGATACACTACACTAATGGGTGAAGTTTGGTTGACTTCTGCGCAGCGGTTTGGGAGTTAACATCAAAATTACATTTCTCGGCCATATCGCATAGATCTCACTGTGAAAAGGCTTAAATGACTTTTTTAATTAAGTTTGATGATTGCGCTCAAACAAAATTTCCTAGAACAAAATTTTCAAATGTAACTACTAGATTGTGATACAATACACTATTGGGTGAAGTTTGTTTGACGTCTGCGCAGCGGTTTGGGAGTTAACATCAAAATTACATTTCTCGGCCATATCGCATAGATCTCACTGTGAAAAGGCTTAAATGGCTTTTTTGACCTAAGTTTAATGATTGCGCTCAAACCAAATGTCCTAGAACAAAATTTTCAAATGTAATTACTAGAATGTGATATAATACACTATTGGGTGAAGTTTGGTTGACTTCTGCGCAGCGGTTTGGGAGTTAACATCAAAATTACATTTCTCGGCCATATCGCATAGATCTCACTGTGAAAAGGCTTAAATGGCTTTTTTGACCTAAGTTTAATAATTGCGCTCAAACCAAATGTCCTAGAACGAAATTTTCAAATGTAACTACTAGAATGTGATACAATACACTATTGGGTGAAGTTTGGTTGACTTCTGCGCAGCGGTTTGGGAGTTAACATCAAAATTACATTTCTCGGCCATATCGCATAGATCTCACTGTGAAAAGGCTTAAATGGCTTTTTTGACCTAAGTTTGAGGATTGCGCTCAAATCAAATGTCCTAGAACCAAATTTCCACATGTAATTACTAGATTGTGATACAATACACTAATGGGTGAAGTTTGGTTGACTTCTGCGCAGCGGTTTGGGAGTTAACATCAAAATTACATTTCTCGGCCATATCGCATATATCTCACTGTGAAAAGGCTTAAATGACTTTTTTAATTAAGTTTGATGATTGCGCTCAAACAAAATTTCCTAGAACAAAATTTTCAAATGTAACTACTAGATTGTGATACAATACACTATTGGGTGAAGTTTGGTTGACTTCTGCGCAGCGGTTTGGGAGTTAACATCAAAATTACATTTCTCGGCCATATCGCATAGATCTCACTGTGAAAAGGCTTAAATGGCTTTTTTGACCTAAGTTTGAGGATTGCGCTCAAATCAAATGTCCTAGAACCAAATTTCCACATGTAATTACTAGATTGTGATACAATACACTAATGGGTGAAGTTTGGTTGACTTCTGCGCAGCGGTTTGGGAGTTAACATCAAAATTACATTTCTCGGCCATATCGCATATATCTCACTGTGAAAAGGCTTAAATGACTTTTTTAATTAAGTTTGATGATTGCGCTCAAACAAAATTTCCTAGAACAAAATTTTCAAATGTAACTACTAGATTGTGATACAATACACTATTGGGTGAAGTTTGGTTGACTTCTGCGCAGCGGTTTGGGAGTTAACATCAAAATTACATTTCTCGGCCATATCGCATAGATCTCACTGTGAAAAGGCTTAAATGGCTTTTTTGACCTAGATTTAATGATTGCGCTCAAACCAAATGTCCTAGAACGAAATTTTCAAATGTAACTACTAGAATGTGATACAATACACTATTGGGTGAAGTTTGGTTGACTTCTGCGCAGCGGTTTGGGAGTTAACATCAAAATTACATTTCTCGGCCATATCGCATAGATCTCACTGTGAAAAGGCTTAAATGGCTTTTTTGACCTAAGTTTGAGGATTGCGCTCAAATCAAATGTCCTAGAACCAAATTTCCACATGTAACTACTAGATTGTGATACAATACACTAATGGGTGAAGTTTGGTTGACTTCTGCGCAGCGGTTTGGGAGTTAACATCAAAATTACATTTCTCGGCCATATCGCATAGATCTCACTGTGAAAAGGCTTAAATGGCTTTTTTGACCTAAGTTTGAGGATTGCGCTCAAATCAAATGTCCAATAACCAAATTTCCACATGTAACTACTAGATTGTGATACAATACACTAATGGATGAAGTTTGGTTGACTTCTGCGCAGCGGTTTGGGAGTTAACATCAAAATTACATTTCTCGGCCATATCGCATAGATCTCACTGTGAAAAGGCTTAAATGACTTTTTTAATTAAGTTTGATGATTGCGTTCAAACAAAATGTCCTAGAAAAAAAATTTTCAAATGTAACTACTAGATTGTGATACAATACACTATTGGGTGAAGTTTGGTTGACTTCTGCGCAGCGGTTTGGGAGTTAACATCAAAATTACATTTCTCGGCCATATCGCATAGATCTCACTGTGAAAAGGCTTAAATGGCTTTTTTGACCTAAGTTTGAGGATTGCGCTCAAATCAAATGTCCTAGAACCAAATTTCCACATGTAATTACTAGATTGTGATACAATACACTAATGGGTGAAGTTTGGTTGACTTCTGCGCAGCGGTTTGGGAGTTAACATCAAAATTACATTTCTCGGCCATATCGCATAGATCTCACTGTGAAAAGGCTTAAATGACTTTTTTAATTAGGTTTAATGATTGCGCTCAAACCAAATGTCCTAGAACGAAATTTTCAAATGTAACTACTAGAATGTGATACAATACACTATTGGGTGAAGTTTAGTTGACTTCTGCGCAGCGGTTTGGGAGTTAACATCAAAATTACATTTCTCGGCCATATCGCATAGATCTCACTGTGAAAAGGCTTAAATGGCTTTTTTGACCTAAGTTTAATGATTGCGCTCAAACCAAATGTCCTAGAACGAAATTTTCAAATATAACTACTAGAATGTGATAAAATACACTATTGGGTGAAGTTTGGTTGACTTCTGCGCAGCGGTTTGGGAGTTAACATCAAAATTACATTTCTCGGCCATATCGCATAGATCTCACTGTGAAAAGGCTTAAATGACTTTTTTAATTAAGTTTGATGATTGCGTTCAAACAAAATGTCCTAGAACAAAATTTTCAAATGTAACTACTAGAATGTGATATAATACACTATTGGGTGAAGTTTGGTTGACTTCTGCGCAGCGGTTTGGGAGTTAACATCAAAATTACATTTCTCGGCCATATCGCATAGATCTCACTGTGAAAAGGCTTAAATGGCTTTTTTGACCTAAGTTTAATAATTGCGCTCAAACCAAATGTCCTAGAACGAAATTTTCAAATGTAACTACTAGATTGTGATACAATACACTATTGGGTGAAGTTTGGTTGACTTCTGCGCAGCGGTTTGGGAGTTAACATCAAAATTACATTTCTCGGCCATATCGCATAGATCTCACTGTGAAAAGGCTTAAATGGCTTTTTTGACCTAAGTTTGAGGATTGCGCTCAAATCAAATGTCCTAGAACCAAATTTTCACATGTAACTACTAGATTGTGATACACTACACTAATGGGTGAAGTTTGGTTGACTTCTGCGCAGCGGTTTGGGAGTTAACATCAAAATTACATTTCTCGGCCATATCGAATAGATCTCACTGTGAAAAGGCTTAAATGACTTTTTTAATTAAGTTTGATGATTGCGCTCAAACAAAATTTCCTAGAACAAAATTTTCAAATGTAACTACTAGATTGTGATACAATACACTATTGGGTGAAGTTTGGTTGACTTCTGCGCAGCGGTTTGGGAGTTAACATCAAAATTACATTTCTCGGCCATATCGCATAGATCTCACTGTGAAAAGGCTTAAATGGCTTTTTTGACCTAAGTTTGAGGATTGCGCTCAAACAAAATTTCCTAGAACAAAATTTTCAAATGTAACTACTAGATTGTGATACAATACACTATTGGGTGAAGTTTGGTTGACTTCTGCGCAGCGGTTTGGGAGTTAACATCAAAATTACATTTCTCGGCCATATCGCATAGATCTCACTGTGAAAAGGCTTAAATGACTTTTTTAATTAAGTTTGATGATTGCGTTCAAACAAAATGTCCTAGAACAAAATTTTCAAATGTAACTACTAGATTGTGATACAATACACTATTGGGTGAAGTTTGGTTGACTTCTGCGCAGCGGTTTGGGAGTTAACATCAAAATTACATTTCTCGGCCATATCGCATAGATCTCACTGTGAAAAGGCTTAAATGACTTTTTTAATTAAGTTTGATGATTGCGTTCAAACAAAATGTCCTAGAACAAAATTTTCAAATGTAACTACTAGATTGTGATACAATACACTATTGGGTGAAGTTTGGTTGACTTCTGCGCAGCGGTTTGGGAGTTAACATCAAATTTACATTTCTCGGCCATATCGCATAGATCTCACTGTGAAAAGGCTTAAATGGCTTTTTTGACCTAAGTTTGAGGATTGCGCTCAAATCAAATGTCCTAGAACCAAATTTTCACATGTAACTACTAGATTGTGATACAATACACTAATGGGTGAAGTTTGGTTGACTTCTGCGCAGCGGTTTGGGAGTTAACATCAAAATTACATTTCTCGGCCATATCGCATAGATCTCACTGTGAAAAGGCTTAAATGACTTTTTTAATTAAGTTTGATGATTGCGCTCAAACAAAATTTCCTAGAACAAAATTTTCAAATGTAACTACTAGATTGTGATACAATACACTATTGGGTGAAGTTTGGTTGACGTCTGCGCAGCGGTTTGGGAGTTAACATCAAAATTACATTTCTCGGCCATATCGCATAGATCTCACTGTGAAAAGGCTTAAATGGCTTTTTTGACCTAAGTTTAATGATTGCGCTCAAACCAAATGTCCTAGAACAAAATTTTCAAATGTAACTACTAGAATGTGATATAATACACTATTGGGTGAAGTTTGGTTGACTTCTGCGCAGCGGTTTGGGAGTTAACATCAAAATTACATTTCTCGGCCATATCGCATAGATCTCACTGTGAAAAGGCTTAAATGGCTTTTTTGACCTAAGTTTAATAATTGCGCTCAAACCAAATGTCCTAGAACGAAATTTTCAAATGTAACTACTAGATTGTGATACAATACACTATTGGGTGAAGTTTGGTTGACTTCTGCGCAGCGGTTTGGGAGTTAACATCAAAATTACATTTCTCGGCCATATCGCATAGATCTCACTGTGAAAAGGCTTAAATGGCTTTTTTGACCTAAGTTTGAGGATTGCGCTCAAACAAAATTTCCTAGAACAAAATTTTCAAATGTAACTACTAGATTGTGATAAAATACACTATTGGGTGAAGTTTGGTTGACTTCTGCGCAGCGGTTTGGGAGTTAACATCAAAATTACATTTCTCGGCCATATCGCATAGATCTCACTGTGAAAAGGCTTAAATGACTTTTTTAATTAAGTTTGATGATTGCGTTCAAACAAAATGTCCTAGAACAAAATTTTCAAATGTAACTACTAGATTGTGATACAATACACTATTGGGTGAAGTTTGGTTGACTTCTGCGCAGCGGTTTGGGAGTTAACATCAAAATTACATTTCTCGGCCATATCGCATAGATCTCACTGTGAAAAGGCTTAAATGACTTTTTTAATTAAGTTTGATGATTGCGTTCAAACAAAATGTCCTAGAACAAAATTTTCAAATGTAACTACTAGATTGTGATACAATACACTATTGGGTGAAGTTTGGTTGACTTCTGCGCAGCGGTTTGGGAGTTAACATCAAATTTACATTTCTGGCCATATCGCATAGATCTCACTGTGAAAAGGCTTAAATGGCTTTTTTGACCTAAGTTTGAGGATTGCGCTCAAATCAAATGTCCTAGAACCAAATTTTCACATGTAACTACTAGATTGTGATACAATACACTAATGGGTGAAGTTTGGTTGACTTCTGCGCAGCGGTTTGGGAGTTAACATCAAAATTACATTTCTCGGCCATATCGCATAGATCTCACTGTGAAAAGGCTTAAATGACTTTTTTAATTAAGTTTGATGATTGCGCTCAAACAAAATTTCCTAGAACAAAATTTTCAAATGTAACTACTAGATTGTGATACAATACACTATTGGGTGAAGTTTGGTTGACGTCTGCGCAGCGGTTTGGGAGTTAACATCAAAATTACATTTCTCGGCCATATCGCATAGATCTCACTGTGAAAAGGCTTAAATGGCTTTTTTGACCTAAGTTTAATGATTGCGCTCAAACCAAATGTCCTAGAACAAAATTTTCAAATGTAACTACTAGAATGTGATATAATACACTATTGGGTGAAGTTTGGTTGACTTCTGCGCAGCGGTTTGGGAGTTAACATCAAAATTACATTTCTCGGCCATATCGCATAGATCTCACTGTGAAAAGGCTTAAATGGCTTTTTTGACCTAAGTTTAATAATTGCGCTCAAACCAAATGTCCTAGAACGAAATTTTCAAATGTAACTACTAGAATGTGATACAATACACTATTGGGTGAAATTTGGTTGACTTCTGCGCAGCGGTTTGGGAGTTAACATCAAAATTACATTTCTCGGCCATATCGCATAGATCTCACTGTGAAAAGGCTTAAATGGCTTTTTTGACCTAAGTTTGAGGATTGCGCTCAAATCAAATGTCCTAGAACCAAATTTTCACATGTAACTACTAGATTGTGATACAATACACTATTGGGTGAAGTTTGGTTGACTTCTGCGCAGCGGTTTGGGAGTTAACATCAAAATTACATTTCTCGGCCATATCGCATAGATCTCACTGTGAAAAGGCTTAAATGACTTTTTTAATTAAGTTTGATGATTGCGTTCAAACAAAATGTCCTAGAACAAAATTTTCAAATGTAACTACTAGATTGTGATACAATACACTATTGGGTGAAGTTTGGTTGACTTCTGCGCAGCGGTTTGGGAGTTAACATCAAATTTACATTTCTGGCCATATCGCATAGATCTCACTGTGAAAAGGCTTAAATGGCTTTTTTGACCTAAGTTTGAGGATTGCGCTCAAATCAAATGTCCTAGAACCAAATTTTCACATGTAACTACTAGATTGTGATACAATACACTAATGGGTGAAGTTTGGTTGACTTCTGCGCAGCGGTTTGGGAGTTAACATCAAAATTACATTTCTCGGCCATATCGCATAGATCTCACTGTGAAAAGGCTTAAATGACTTTTTTAATTAAGTTTGATGATTGCGCTCAAACAAAATTTCCTAGAACAAAATTTTCAAATGTAACTACTAGATTGTGATACAATACACTATTGGGTGAAGTTTGGTTGACGTCTGCGCAGCGGTTTGGGAGTTAACATCAAAATTACATTTCTCGGCCATATCGCATAGATCTCACTGTGAAAAGGCTTAAATGGCTTTTTTGACCTAAGTTTAATGATTGCGCTCAAACCAAATGTCCTAGAACAAAATTTTCAAATGTAACTACTAGAATGTGATATAATACACTATTGGGTGAAGTATGGTTGACTTCTGCGCAGCGGTTTGGGAGTTAACATCAAAATTACATTTCTCGGCCATATCGCATAGATCTCACTGTGAAAAGGCTTAAATGGCTTTTTTGACCTAAGTTTAATAATTGCGCTCAAACCAAATGTCCTAGAACGAAATTTTCAAATGTAACTACTAGAATGTGATACAATACACTATTGGGTGAAATTTGGTTGACTTCTGCGCAGCGGTTTGGGAGTTAACATCAAAATTACATTTCTCGGCCATATCGCATAGATCTCACTGTGAAAAGGCTTAAATGGCTTTTTTGACCTAAGTTTGAGGATTGCGCTCAAATCAAATGTCCTAGAACCAAATTTTCACATGTAACTACTAGATTGTGATACAATACACTAATGGGTGAAGTTTGGTTGACTTCTGCGCAGCGGTTTGGGAGTTAACATCAAAATTACATTTCTCGGCCATATCGCATATATCTCACTGTGAAAAGGCTTAAATGACTTTTTTAATTAAGTTTGATGATTGCGCTCAAACAAAATTTCCTAGAACAAAATTTTCAAATGTAACTACTAGATTGTGATAAAATACACTATTGGGTGAAGTTTGGTTGACTTCTGCGCAGCGGTTTGGGAGTTAACATCAAAATTACATTTCTCGGCCATATCGCATAGATCTCACTGTGAAAAGGCTTAAATGGCTTTTTTGACCTAGATTTAATGATTGCGCTCAAACCAAATGTCCTAGAACGAAATTTTCAAATGTAACTACTAGAATGTGATACAATACACTATTGGGTGAAGTTTGGTTGACTTCTGCGCAGCGGTTTGGGAGTTAACATCAAAATTACATTTCTCGGCCATATCGCATAGATCTCACTGTGAAAAGGCTTAAATGGCTTTTTTGACCTAAGTTTGAGGATTGCGCTCAAATCAAATGTCCTAGAACCAAATTTCCACATGTAACTACTAGATTGTGATACAATACACTAATGGGTGAAGTTTGGTTGACTTCTGCGCAGCGGTTTGGGAGTTAACATCAAAATTACATTTCTCGGCCATATCGCATAGATCTCACTGTGAAAAGGCTTAAATGACTTTTTTAATTAAGTTTGATGATTGCGTTCAAACAAAATGTCCTAGAACAAAATTTTCAAATGTAACTACTAGATTGTGATACAATACACTATTGGGTGAAGTTTGGTTGACTTCTGCGCAGCGGTTTGGGAGTTAACATCAAAATTACATTTCTCGGCCATATCGCATAGATCTCACTGTGAAAAGGCTTAAATGGCTTTTTTGACCTAAGTTTGAGGATTGCGCTCAAATCAAATGTCCTAGAACCAAATTTCCACATGTAATTACTAGATTGTGATACAATACACTAATGGGTGAATTTTGGTTGACTTCTGCGCAGCGGTTTGGGAGTTAACATCAAAATTACATTTCTCGGCCATATCGCATAGATCTCACTGTGAAAAGGCTTAAATGACTTTTTTAATTAGGTTTAATGATTGCGCTCAAACCAAATGTCCTAGAACGAAATTTTCACATGTAACTACTAGATTGTGATACAATACACTAATGGGTGAAGTTTGGTTGACTTCTGCGCAGCGGTTTGGGAGTTAACATCAAAATTACATTTCTCGGCCATATCGCATATATCTCACTGTGAAAAGGCTTAAATGACTTTTTTAATTAAGTTTGATTATTGCGCTCAAACAAAATTTCCTAGAACAAAATTTTCAAATGTAACTACTAGATTGTGATAAAATACACTATTGGGTGAAGTTTGGTTGACTTCTGCGCAGCGGTTTGGGAGTTAACATCAAAATTACATTTCTCGGCCATATCGCATAGATCTCACTGTGAAAAGGCTTAAATGGCTTTTTTGACCTAGATTTAATGATTGCGCTCAAACCAAATGTCCTAGAACGAAATTTTCAAATGTAACTACTAGAATGTGATACAATACACTATTGGGTGAAGTTTGGTTGACTTCTGCGCAGCGGTTTGGGAGTTAACATCAAAATTACATTTCTCGGCCATATCGCATAGATCTCACTGTGAAAAGGCTTAAATGGCTTTTTTGACCTAAGTTTGAGGATTGCGCTCAAATCAAATGTCCTAGAACCAAATTTCCACATGTAACTACTAGATTGTGATACAATACACTAATGGGTGAAGTTTGGTTGACTTCTGCGCAGCGGTTTGGGAGTTAACATCAAAATTACATTTCTCGGCCATATCGCATAGATCTCACTGTGAAAAGGCTTAAATGACTTTTTTAATTAAGTTTGATGATTGCGTTCAAACAAAATGTCCTAGAACAAAATTTTCAAATGTAACTACTAGATTGTGATACAATACACTATTGGGTGAAGTTTGGTTGACTTCTGCGCAGCGGTTTGGGAGTTAACATCAAAATTACATTTCTCGGCCATATCGCATAGATCTCACTGTGAAAAGGCTTAAATGGCTTTTTTGACCTAAGTTTGAGGATTGCGCTCAAATCAAATGTCCTAGAACCAAATTTCCACATGTAATTACTAGATTGTGATACAATACACTAATGGGTGAATTTTGGTTGACTTCTGCGCAGCGGTTTGGGAGTTAACATCAAAATTACATTTCTCGGCCATATCGCATAGATCTCACTGTGAAAAGGCTTAAATGACTTTTTTAATTAGGTTTAATGATTGCGCTCAAACCAAATGTCCTAGAACGAAATTTTCAAATGTAACTACTAGAATGTGATACAATACACTATTGGGTGAAGTTTAGTTGACTTCTGCGCAGCGGTTTGGGAGTTAACATCAAAATTACATTTCTCGGCCATATCGCATAGATCTCACTGTGAAAAGGCTTAAATGGCTTTTTTGACCTAAGTTTAATGATTGCGCTCAAACCAAATGTCCTAGAACGAAATTTTCAAATATAACTACTAGAATGTGATAAAATACACTATTGGGTGAAGTTTGGTTGACTTCTGCGCAGCGGTTTGGGAGTTAACATCAAAATTACATTTCTCGGCCATATCGCATAGATCTCACTGTGAAAAGGCTTAAATGACTTTTTTAATTAAGTTTGATGATTGCGTTCAAACAAAATGTCCTAGAACAAAATTTTCAAATGTAACTACTAGAATGTGATATAATACACTATTGGGTGAAGTTTGGTTGACTTCTGCGCAGCGGTTTGGGAGTTAACATCAAAATTACATTTCTCGGCCATATCGCATAGATCTCACTGTGAAAAGGCTTAAATGGCTTTTTTGACCTAAGTTTAATAATTGCGCTCAAACCAAATGTCCTAGAACGAAATTTTCAAATGTAACTACTAGATTGTGATACAATACACTATTGGGTGAAGTTTGGTTGACTTCTGCGCAGCGGTTTGGGAGTTAACATCAAAATTACATTTCTCGGCCATATCGCATAGATCTCACTGTGAAAAGGCTTAAATGGCTTTTTTGACCTAAGTTTGAGGATTGCGCTCAAATCAAATGTCCTAGAACCAAATTTTCACATGTAACTACTAGATTGTGATACACTACACTAATGGGTGAAGTTTGGTTGACTTCTGCGCAGCGGTTTGGGAGTTAACATCAAAATTACATTTCTCGGCCATATCGAATAGATCTCACTGTGAAAAGGCTTAAATGACTTTTTTAATTAAGTTTGATGATTGCGCTCAAACAAAATTTCCTAGAACAAAATTTTCAAATGTAACTACTAGATTGTGATACAATACACTATTGGGTGAAGTTTGGTTGACTTCTGCGCAGCGGTTTGGGAGTTAACATCAAAATTACATTTCTCGGCCATATCGCATAGATCTCACTGTGAAAAGGCTTAAATGGCTTTTTTGACCTAAGTTTGAGGATTGCGCTCAAACAAAATTTCCTAGAACAAAATTTTCAAATGTAACTACTAGATTGTGATACAATACACTATTGGGTGAAGTTTGGTTGACTTCTGCGCAGCGGTTTGGGAGTTAACATCAAAATTACATTTCTCGGCCATATCGCATAGATCTCACTGTGAAAAGGCTTAAATGACTTTTTTAATTAAGTTTGATGATTGCGTTCAAACAAAATGTCCTAGAACAAAATTTTCAAATGTAACTACTAGATTGTGATACAATACACTATTGGGTGAAGTTTGGTTGACTTCTGCGCAGCGGTTTGGGAGTTAACATCAAAATTACATTTCTCGGCCATATCGCATAGATCTCACTGTGAAAAGGCTTAAATGACTTTTTTAATTAAGTTTGATGATTGCGTTCAAACAAAATGTCCTAGAACAAAATTTTCAAATGTAACTACTAGATTGTGATACAATACACTATTGGGTGAAGTTTGGTTGACTTCTGCGCAGCGGTTTGGGAGTTAACATCAAATTTACATTTCTCGGCCATATCGCATAGATCTCACTGTGAAAAGGCTTAAATGGCTTTTTTGACCTAAGTTTGAGGATTGCGCTCAAATCAAATGTCCTAGAACCAAATTTTCACATGTAACTACTAGATTGTGATACAATACACTAATGGGTGAAGTTTGGTTGACTTCTGCGCAGCGGTTTGGGAGTTAACATCAAAATTACATTTCTCGGCCATATCGCATAGATCTCACTGTGAAAAGGCTTAAATGACTTTTTTAATTAAGTTTGATGATTGCGCTCAAACAAAATTTCCTAGAACAAAATTTTCAAATGTAACTACTAGATTGTGATACAATACACTATTGGGTGAAGTTTGGTTGACGTCTGCGCAGCGGTTTGGGAGTTAACATCAAAATTACATTTCTCGGCCATATCGCATAGATCTCACTGTGAAAAGGCTTAAATGGCTTTTTTGACCTAAGTTTAATGATTGCGCTCAAACCAAATGTCCTAGAACAAAATTTTCAAATGTAACTACTAGAATGTGATATAATACACTATTGGGTGAAGTTTGGTTGACTTCTGCGCAGCGGTTTGGGAGTTAACATCAAAATTACATTTCTCGGCCATATCGCATAGATCTCACTGTGAAAAGGCTTAAATGGCTTTTTTGACCTAAGTTTAATAATTGCGCTCAAACCAAATGTCCTAGAACGAAATTTTCAAATGTAACTACTAGATTGTGATACAATACACTATTGGGTGAAGTTTGGTTGACTTCTGCGCAGCGGTTTGGGAGTTAACATCAAAATTACATTTCTCGGCCATATCGCATAGATCTCACTGTGAAAAGGCTTAAATGGCTTTTTTGACCTAAGTTTGAGGATTGCGCTCAAACAAAATTTCCTAGAACAAAATTTTCAAATGTAACTACTAGATTGTGATAAAATACACTATTGGGTGAAGTTTGGTTGACTTCTGCGCAGCGGTTTGGGAGTTAACATCAAAATTACATTTCTCGGCCATATCGCATAGATCTCACTGTGAAAAGGCTTAAATGACTTTTTTAATTAAGTTTGATGATTGCGTTCAAACAAAATGTCCTAGAACAAAATTTTCAAATGTAACTACTAGATTGTGATACAATACACTATTGGGTGAAGTTTGGTTGACTTCTGCGCAGCGGTTTGGGAGTTAACATCAAAATTACATTTCTCGGCCATATCGCATAGATCTCACTGTGAAAAGGCTTAAATGACTTTTTTAATTAAGTTTGATGATTGCGTTCAAACAAAATGTCCTAGAACAAAATTTTCAAATGTAACTACTAGATTGTGATACAATACACTATTGGGTGAAGTTTGGTTGACTTCTGCGCAGCGGTTTGGGAGTTAACATCAAATTTACATTTCTGGCCATATCGCATAGATCTCACTGTGAAAAGGCTTAAATGGCTTTTTTGACCTAAGTTTGAGGATTGCGCTCAAATCAAATGTCCTAGAACCAAATTTTCACATGTAACTACTAGATTGTGATACAATACACTAATGGGTGAAGTTTGGTTGACTTCTGCGCAGCGGTTTGGGAGTTAACATCAAAATTACATTTCTCGGCCATATCGCATAGATCTCACTGTGAAAAGGCTTAAATGACTTTTTTAATTAAGTTTGATGATTGCGCTCAAACAAAATTTCCTAGAACAAAATTTTCAAATGTAACTACTAGATTGTGATACAATACACTATTGGGTGAAGTTTGGTTGACGTCTGCGCAGCGGTTTGGGAGTTAACATCAAAATTACATTTCTCGGCCATATCGCATAGATCTCACTGTGAAAAGGCTTAAATGGCTTTTTTGACCTAAGTTTAATGATTGCGCTCAAACCAAATGTCCTAGAACAAAATTTTCAAATGTAACTACTAGAATGTGATATAATACACTATTGGGTGAAGTTTGGTTGACTTCTGCGCAGCGGTTTGGGAGTTAACATCAAAATTACATTTCTCGGCCATATCGCATAGATCTCACTGTGAAAAGGCTTAAATGGCTTTTTTGACCTAAGTTTAATAATTGCGCTCAAACCAAATGTCCTAGAACGAAATTTTCAAATGTAACTACTAGAATGTGATACAATACACTATTGGGTGAAATTTGGTTGACTTCTGCGCAGCGGTTTGGGAGTTAACATCAAAATTACATTTCTCGGCCATATCGCATAGATCTCACTGTGAAAAGGCTTAAATGGCTTTTTTGACCTAAGTTTGAGGATTGCGCTCAAATCAAATGTCCTAGAACCAAATTTTCACATGTAACTACTAGATTGTGATACAATACACTATTGGGTGAAGTTTGGTTGACTTCTGCGCAGCGGTTTGGGAGTTAACATCAAAATTACATTTCTCGGCCATATCGCATAGATCTCACTGTGAAAAGGCTTAAATGACTTTTTTAATTAAGTTTGATGATTGCGTTCAAACAAAATGTCCTAGAACAAAATTTTCAAATGTAACTACTAGATTGTGATACAATACACTATTGGGTGAAGTTTGGTTGACTTCTGCGCAGCGGTTTGGGAGTTAACATCAAATTTACATTTCTGGCCATATCGCATAGATCTCACTGTGAAAAGGCTTAAATGGCTTTTTTGACCTAAGTTTGAGGATTGCGCTCAAATCAAATGTCCTAGAACCAAATTTTCACATGTAACTACTAGATTGTGATACAATACACTAATGGGTGAAGTTTGGTTGACTTCTGCGCAGCGGTTTGGGAGTTAACATCAAAATTACATTTCTCGGCCATATCGCATAGATCTCACTGTGAAAAGGCTTAAATGACTTTTTTAATTAAGTTTGATGATTGCGCTCAAACAAAATTTCCTAGAACAAAATTTTCAAATGTAACTACTAGATTGTGATACAATACACTATTGGGTGAAGTTTGGTTGACGTCTGCGCAGCGGTTTGGGAGTTAACATCAAAATTACATTTCTCGGCCATATCGCATAGATCTCACTGTGAAAAGGCTTAAATGGCTTTTTTGACCTAAGTTTAATGATTGCGCTCAAACCAAATGTCCTAGAACAAAATTTTCAAATGTAACTACTAGAATGTGATATAATACACTATTGGGTGAAGTATGGTTGACTTCTGCGCAGCGGTTTGGGAGTTAACATCAAAATTACATTTCTCGGCCATATCGCATAGATCTCACTGTGAAAAGGCTTAAATGGCTTTTTTGACCTAAGTTTAATAATTGCGCTCAAACCAAATGTCCTAGAACGAAATTTTCAAATGTAACTACTAGAATGTGATACAATACACTATTGGGTGAAATTTGGTTGACTTCTGCGCAGCGGTTTGGGAGTTAACATCAAAATTACATTTCTCGGCCATATCGCATAGATCTCACTGTGAAAAGGCTTAAATGGCTTTTTTGACCTAAGTTTGAGGATTGCGCTCAAATCAAATGTCCTAGAACCAAATTTTCACATGTAACTACTAGATTGTGATACAATACACTAATGGGTGAAGTTTGGTTGACTTCTGCGCAGCGGTTTGGGAGTTAACATCAAAATTACATTTCTCGGCCATATCGCATATATCTCACTGTGAAAAGGCTTAAATGACTTTTTTAATTAAGTTTGATGATTGCGCTCAAACAAAATTTCCTAGAACAAAATTTTCAAATGTAACTACTAGATTGTGATAAAATACACTATTGGGTGAAGTTTGGTTGACTTCTGCGCAGCGGTTTGGGAGTTAACATCAAAATTACATTTCTCGGCCATATCGCATAGATCTCACTGTGAAAAGGCTTAAATGGCTTTTTTGACCTAGATTTAATGATTGCGCTCAAACCAAATGTCCTAGAACGAAATTTTCAAATGTAACTACTAGAATGTGATACAATACACTATTGGGTGAAGTTTGGTTGACTTCTGCGCAGCGGTTTGGGAGTTAACATCAAAATTACATTTCTCGGCCATATCGCATAGATCTCACTGTGAAAAGGCTTAAATGGCTTTTTTGACCTAAGTTTGAGGATTGCGCTCAAATCAAATGTCCTAGAACCAAATTTCCACATGTAACTACTAGATTGTGATACAATACACTAATGGGTGAAGTTTGGTTGACTTCTGCGCAGCGGTTTGGGAGTTAACATCAAAATTACATTTCTCGGCCATATCGCATAGATCTCACTGTGAAAAGGCTTAAATGACTTTTTTAATTAAGTTTGATGATTGCGTTCAAACAAAATGTCCTAGAACAAAATTTTCAAATGTAACTACTAGATTGTGATACAATACACTATTGGGTGAAGTTTGGTTGACTTCTGCGCAGCGGTTTGGGAGTTAACATCAAAATTACATTTCTCGGCCATATCGCATAGATCTCACTGTGAAAAGGCTTAAATGGCTTTTTTGACCTAAGTTTGAGGATTGCGCTCAAATCAAATGTCCTAGAACCAAATTTCCACATGTAATTACTAGATTGTGATACAATACACTAATGGGTGAATTTTGGTTGACTTCTGCGCAGCGGTTTGGGAGTTAACATCAAAATTACATTTCTCGGCCATATCGCATAGATCTCACTGTGAAAAGGCTTAAATGACTTTTTTAATTAGGTTTAATGATTGCGCTCAAACCAAATGTCCTAGAACGAAATTTTCACATGTAACTACTAGATTGTGATACAATACACTAATGGGTGAAGTTTGGTTGACTTCTGCGCAGCGGTTTGGGAGTTAACATCAAAATTACATTTCTCGGCCATATCGCATATATCTCACTGTGAAAAGGCTTAAATGACTTTTTTAATTAAGTTTGATTATTGCGCTCAAACAAAATTTCCTAGAACAAAATTTTCAAATGTAACTACTAGATTGTGATAAAATACACTATTGGGTGAAGTTTGGTTGACTTCTGCGCAGCGGTTTGGGAGTTAACATCAAAATTACATTTCTCGGCCATATCGCATAGATCTCACTGTGAAAAGGCTTAAATGGCTTTTTTGACCTAGATTTAATGATTGCGCTCAAACCAAATGTCCTAGAACGAAATTTTCAAATGTAACTACTAGAATGTGATACAATACACTATTGGGTGAAGTTTGGTTGACTTCTGCGCAGCGGTTTGGGAGTTAACATCAAAATTACATTTCTCGGCCATATCGCATAGATCTCACTGTGAAAAGGCTTAAATGGCTTTTTTGACCTAAGTTTGAGGATTGCGCTCAAATCAAATGTCCTAGAACCAAATTTCCACATGTAACTACTAGATTGTGATACAATACACTAATGGGTGAAGTTTGGTTGACTTCTGCGCAGCGGTTTGGGAGTTAACATCAAAATTACATTTCTCGGCCATATCGCATAGATCTCACTGTGAAAAGGCTTAAATGACTTTTTTAATTAAGTTTGATGATTGCGTTCAAACAAAATGTCCTAGAACAAAATTTTCAAATGTAACTACTAGATTGTGATACAATACACTATTGGGTGAAGTTTGGTTGACTTCTGCGCAGCGGTTTGGGAGTTAACATCAAAATTACATTTCTCGGCCATATCGCATAGATCTCACTGTGAAAAGGCTTAAATGGCTTTTTTGACCTAAGTTTGAGGATTGCGCTCAAATCAAATGTCCTAGAACCAAATTTCCACATGTAATTACTAGATTGTGATACAATACACTAATGGGTGAATTTTGGTTGACTTCTGCGCAGCGGTTTGGGAGTTAACATCAAAATTACATTTCTCGGCCATATCGCATAGATCTCACTGTGAAAAGGCTTAAATGACTTTTTTAATTAGGTTTAATGATTGCGCTCAAACCAAATGTCCTAGAACGAAATTTTCAAATGTAACTACTAGAATGTGATACAATACACTATTGGGTGAAGTTTAGTTGACTTCTGCGCAGCGGTTTGGGAGTTAACATCAAAATTACATTTCTCGGCCATATCGCATAGATCTCACTGTGAAAAGGCTTAAATGGCTTTTTTGACCTAAGTTTAATGATTGCGCTCAAACCAAATGTCCTAGAACGAAATTTTCAAATGTAACTACTAGAATGTGATAAAATACACTATTGGGTGAAGTTTGGTTGACTTCTGCGCAGCGGTTTGGGAGTTAACATCAAAATTACATTTCTCGGCCATATCGCATAGATCTCACTGTGAAAAGGCTTAAATGGCTTTTTTGACCTAAGTTTGAGGATTGCGCTCAAACAAAATGTCCTAGAACAAAATTTTCAAATGTAACTACTAGATTGTGATACAATACACTAATGGTTGAAGTTTGGTTGACTTCTGCGCAGCGGTTTGGGAGTTAACATCAAAATTACATTTCTCGGCCATATCGCATAGATCTCACTGTGAAAAGGCTTAAATGACTTTTTTTAATTAAGTTTGAAGATTGCGCTCAAATCAAATGTCCTAGAACGAAATTTCCAAATGTAACTACTAGATTGTGATAAAATGCACTATTGGGTGAAGTTTGGTTGACTTCTGCGCAGCGGTTTGGGAGTTAACATCAAAATTACATTTCTCGGCCATATCGCATAGATCTCACTGTGAAAAGGCTTAAATGGCTTTTTTGACCTAAGTTTGAGGATTGCGCTCAAATCAAATGTCCTATAACCAAATTTCTACATGTAACTACTAGATTGTGATACAATACACTAATGGGTGAAGTTTGGTTGACTTCTGCGCAGCGGTTTGGGAGTTAACATCAAAATTACATTTCTCGGCCATATCGCATAGATCTCACTGTGAAAAGGCTTAAATGACTTTTTTAATTAAGTTTGATGATTGCGTTCAAACAAAATGTCCTAGAACAAAATTTTCAAATGTAACTACTAGATTGTGATACAATACACTATTGGGTGAAGTTTGGTTGACTTCTGCGCAGCGGTTTGGGAGTTAACATCAAAATTACATTTCTCGGCCATATCGCATAGATCTCACTGTGAAAAGGCTTAAATGGCTTTTTTGACCTAAGTTTGAGGATTGCGCTCAAACCAAATGTCCTAGAACGAAAATTTCAAATGTAACTACTAGAATGTGATACAATACACTATTGGGTGAAGTTTGGTTGACTTCTGCGCAGCGGTTTGGGAGTTAACATCAAAATTACATTTCTCGGCCATATCGCATAGATCTCACTGTGAAAAGGCTTAAATGGCTTTTTTGACCTAAGTTTGAGGATTACGCTCAAATCAAATGTCCTAGAACCAAATTTCCACATGTAACTACTAGATTGTGATACAATACACTAATGGGTGAAGTTTGGTTGACTTCTGCGCAGCGGTTTGGGAGTTAACATCAAAATTACATTTCTCGGCCATATCGCATAGATCTCACTGTGAAAAGGCTTAAATGGCTTTTTTGACCTAAGTTTGAGGATTGCGCTCAAATCAAATGTCCTATAACCAAATTTCCACATGTAACTACTAGATTGTGATACAATACACTAATGGGTGAAGTTTGGTTGACTTCTGCGCAGCGGTTTGGGAGTGAACATCAAAATTACATTTCTCGGCCATATCGCATAGATCTCACTGTGAAAAGGCTTAAATGACTTTTTTAATTAAGTTTGATGATTGCGCTCAAACAAAATTTCCTAGAACAAAATTTTCAAATGTAACTACTAGATTGTGATACAATACACTATTGGGTGAAGTTTGGTTGACTTCTGCGCAGCGGTTTGGTAGTTAACATCAAAATTACATTTCTCGGCCATATCGCATAGATCTCACTGTGAAAAGGCTTAAATGACTTTTTTAATTAAGTTTGATGATTGCGTTCAAACAAAATGTCCTAGAACAAAATTTTCAAATGTAACTACTAGATTGTGATACAATACACTATTGGGTGAAGTTTGGTTGACTTCTGCGCAGCGGTTTGGGAGTTAACATCAAAATTACATTTCTCGGCCATATCGCATAGATCTCACTGTGAAAAGGCTTAAATGGCTTTTTTGACCTAAGTTTGAGGATTGCGCTCAAATCAAATGTCCTATAACCAAATTTCCACATGTAACTACTAGATTGTGATACAATACACTAATGGGTGAAGTTTGGTTGACTTCTGCGCAGCGGTTTGGGAGTGAACATCAAAATTACATTTCTCGGCCACATCGCATAGATCTCACTGTGAAAAGGCTTAAATGACTTTTTTAATTAAGTTTGATGATTGCGCTCAAACAAAATTTCCTAGAACAAAATTTTCAAATGTAACTACTAGATTGTGATACAATACACTATTGGGTGAAGTTTGGTTGACTTCTGCGCAGCGGTTTGGGAGTCAACATCAAAATTACATTTCTCGGCCATATCGCATAGATCTCACTGTGAAAAGGCTTAAATGGCTTTTTTGACCTAAGTTTGAGGATTGCGCTCAAATCAAATGTCCTAGAACCAAATTTCCACATGTAACTACTAGATTGTGATACAATACACTAATGGGTGAAGTTTGGTTGACTTCTGCGCAGCGGTTTGGGAGTTAACATCAAAATTACATTTCTCGGCCATATCGCATAGATCTCACTGTGAAAAGGCTTAAATGACTTTTTTAATTAAGTTTGATGATTGCGCTCAAACAAAATTTCCTAGAACAAAATTTTCAAATGTAACTACTAGATTGTGATACAATACACTATTGGGTGAAGTTTGGTTGACTTCTGCGCAGCGGTTTGGGAGTTAACATCAAAATTACATTTCTCGGCCATATCGCATAGATCTCACTGTGAAAAGGCTTAAATGACTTTTTTAATTAAGTTTGATGATTGCGTTCAAACAAAATGTCATAGAACAAAATTTTCAAATGTAACTACTAGATTGTGATACAATACACTATTGGGTGAAGTTTGGTTGACTTCTGCGCAGCGGTTTGGGAGTGAACATCAAAATTACATTTCTCGGCCACATCGCATAGATCTCACTGTGAAAAGGCTTAAATGACTTTTTTAATTAAGTTTGATGATTGCGTTCAAACAAAATGTCATAGAACATTATTTTCAAATGTAACTACTAGATTGTGATACAATACACTATTGGGTGAAGTTTAGTTGACTTCTGCGCAGCGGTTTGGGATTTAACATCAAAATTACATTTCTCGGCCATATCGCATAGATCTCACTGTGAAAAGGCTTAAATGGCTTTTTTGACCTAAGTTTGAGGATTGCGCTCAAATCAAATGTCCTAGAACCAAATTTCCACATGTAACTACTAGATTGTGATACAATACACTAATGGGTGAAGTTTGGTTTACTTCTGCGCAGCGGTTTGGGAGTTAACATCAAAATTACATTTCTCGGCCATATCGCATAGATCTCACTGTGAAAAGGCTTAAATGGCTTTTTTGACCTAAGTTTAATAATTGCGCTCAAACCAAATGTCCTAGAACGAAATTTTCAAATGTAACTACTAGAATGTGATACAATACACTATTGGGTGAAGTTTGGTTGACTTCTGCGCAGCGGTTTGGGAGTTAACATCAAATTTACATTTCTCGGCCATATCGCATAGATCTCACTGTGAAAAGGCTTAAATGGCTTTTTTGACCTAAGTTTGAGGATTGCGCTCAAATCAAATGTCCTAGAACCAAATTTTCACATGTAACTACTAGATTGTGATACAATACACTAATGGATGAAGTTTGGTTGACTTCTGCGAAGCGGTTTGGGAGTTAACATCAAAATTACATTTCTCGGCCATATCGCATAGATCTCCCTGTGAAAAGGCTTAAATGACTTTTTTAATTAAGTTTGATGATTGCGCTCAAACAAAATTTCCTAGAACAAAATTTTCAAATGTAACTACTAGATTGTGATACAATACACTATTGGGTGAAGTTTGGTTGACTTCTGCGCAGCGGTTTGGGAGTTAACATCAAAATTACATTTCTCGGCCATATCGCATAGATCTCACTGTGAAAAGGCCTAAATGGCTTTTTTGACCTAAGTTTGAGGATTGCGCTCAAATCAAATGTCCTAGAACCAAATTTTCACATGTAACTACTAGATTGTGATACAATACACTAATGGGTGAAGTTTGGTTGACTTCTGCGCAGCGGTTTGAGAGTTAACATCAAAATTACATTTCTCGGCCATATCGCATAGATCTCACTGTGAAAAGGCTTAAATGACTTTTTTAATTAAGTTTGATGATTGCGCTCAAACAAAATTTCCTAGAACAAAATTTTCAAATGTAACTACTAGATTGTGATACAATACACTATTGGGTGAAGTTTGGTTGACTTCTGCGCAGCGGTTTGGGAGTTAACATCAAAATTACATTTCTCGGCCATATCGCATAGATCTCACTGTGAAAAGGCTTAAATGGCTTTTTTGACCTAAGTTTGAGGATTGCGCTCAAATCAAATGTCCTAGAACCAAATTTCCACATGTAACTACTAGATTGTGATACAATACACTAATGGGTGAAGTTTGGTTGACTTCTGCGCAGCGGTTTGGGAGTTAACATCAAAATTACATTTCTCGGCCATATCGCATAGATCTCACTGTGAAAAGGCTTAAATGACTTTTTTAATTAAGTTTGATGATTGCCTCAAACAAAATTTCCTAAAACAAAATTTTCAAATGTAACTACTAGATTGTGATACAATACACTATTGGGTGAAGTTTGGTTGACTTCTGCGCAGCGGTTTGGGAGTTAACATCAAAATTACATTTCTCGGCCATATCGCATAGATCTCACTGTGAAAAGGCTTAAATGACTTTTTTAATTAAGTTTGATGATTGCGTTCAAACAAAATGTCATAGAACAAAATTTTCAAATGTAACTACTAGATTGTGATACAATACACTATTGGGTGAAGTTTGGTTGACTTCTGCGCAGCGGTTTGGGAGTGAACATCAAAATTACATTTCTCGGCCACATCGCATAGATCTCACTGTGAAAAGGCTTAAATGACTTTTTTAATTAAGTTTGATGATTGCGTTCAAACAAAATGTCATAGAACAAAATTTTCAAATGTAACTACTAGATTGTGATACAATACACTATTGGGTGAAGTTTAGTTGACTTCTGCGCAGCGGTTTGGGATTTAACATCAAAATTACATTTCTCGGCCATATCGCATAGATCTCACTGTGAAAAGGCTTAAATGGCTTTTTTGACCTAAGTTTGAGGATTGCGCTCAAATCAAATGTCCTAGAACCAAATTTCCACATGTAACTACTAGATTGTGATACAATACACTAATGGGTGAAGTTTGGTTTACTTCTGCGCAGCGGTTTGGGAGTTAACATCAAAATTACATTTCTCGGCCATATCGCATAGATCTCACTGTGAAAAGGCTTAAATGGCTTTTTTGACCTAAGTTTAATAATTGCGCTCAAACCAAATGTCCTAGAACGAAATTTTCAAATGTAACTACTAGAATGTGATACAATACACTATTGGGTGAAGTTTGGTTGACTTCTGCGCAGCGGTTTGGGAGTTAACATCAAATTTACATTTCTCGGCCATATCGCATAGATCTCACTGTGAAAAGGCTTAAATGGCTTTTTTGACCTAAGTTTGAGGATTGCGCTCAAATCAAATGTCCTAGAACCAAATTTTCACATGTAACTACTAGATTGTGATACAATACACTAATGGATGAAGTTTGGTTGACTTCTGCGCAGCGGTTTGGGAGTTAACATCAAAATTACATTTCTCGGCCATATCGCATAGATCTCACTGTGAAAAGGCTTAAATGACTTTTTTAATTAAGTTTGATGATTGCGCTCAAACAAAATTTCCTAGAACAAAATTTTCAAATGTAACTACTAGATTGTGATACAATACACTATTGGGTGAAGTTTGGTTGACTTCTGCGCAGCGGTTTGGGAGTTAACATCAAAATTACATTTCTCGGCCATATCGCATAGATCTCACTGTGAAAAGGCCTAAATGGCTTTTTTGACCTAAGTTTGAGGATTGCGCTCAAATCAAATGTCCTAGAACCAAATTTTCACATGTAACTACTAGATTGTGATACAATACACTAATGGGTGAAGTTTGGTTGACTTCTGCGCAGCGGTTTGGGAGTTAACATCAAAATTACATTTCTCGGCCATATCGCATAGATCTCACTGTGAAAAGGCTTAAATGACTTTTTTAATTAAGTTTGATGATTGCGCTCAAACAAAATTTCCTAGAACAAAATTTTCAAATGTAACTACTAGATTGTGATACAATACACTATTGGGTGAAGTTTGGTTGACTTCTGCGCAGCGGTTTGGGAGTTAACATCAAAATTACATTTCTCGGCCATATCGCATAGATCTCACTGTGAAAAGGCTTAAATGGCTTTTTTGACCTAAGTTTAATGATTGCGCTCAAACCAAATGTCCTAGAACGAAATTTTCAAATGTAACTACTAGAATGTGATACAATACACTATTGGGTGAAGTTTGGTTGACTTCTGCGCAGCGGTTTGGGAGTTAACATCAAAATTACATTTCTCGGCCATATCGCATAGATCTCACTGTGAAAAGGCTTAAATGACTTTTTTAATTAAGTTTGATGATTGCGCTCAAACAAAATTTCCTAGAACAAAATTTTCAAATGTAACTACTAGATTGTGATACAATACACTATTGGGTGAAGTTTGGTTGACTTCTGCGCAGCGGTTTGGGAGTTAACATCAAAATTACATTTCTCGGCCATATCGCATAGATCTCACTGTGAAAAGGCTTAAATGACTTTTTTAATTAAGTTTGATGATTGCGTTCAAACAAAATGTCATAGAACAAAATTTTCAAATGTAACTACTAGATTGTGATACAATACACTATTGGGTGAAGTTTGGTTGACTTCTGCGCAGCGGTTTGGGAGTGAACATCAAAATTACATTTCTCGGCCACATCGCATAGATCTCACTGTGAACTGGCTTAAATGACTTTTTTAATTAAGTTTAATGATTGCGCTCAAACCAAATGTCCTAGAACGAAATTTTCAAATGTAACTACTAGAATGTGATACAATACACTATTGGGTGAAGTTTAGTTGACTTCTGCGCAGCGGTTTGGGATTTAACATCAAAATTACATTTCTCGGCCATATCGCATAGATCTCACTGTGAAAAGGCTTAAATGGCTTTTTTGACCTAAGTTTGAGGATTGCGCTCAAATCAAATGTCCTAGAACCAAATTTCCACATGTAACTACTAGATTGTGATACAATACACTAATGGGTGAAGTTTGGTTTACTTCTGCGCAGCGGTTTGGGAGTTAACATCAAAATTACATTTCTCGGCCATATCGCATAGATCTCACTGTGAAAAGGCTTAAATGGCTTTTTTGACCTAAGTTTAATAATTGCGCTCAAACCAAATGTCCTAGAACGAAATTTTCAAATGTAACTACTAGAATGTGATACAATACACTATTGGGTGAAGTTTGGTTGACTTCTGCACAGCGGTTTGGGAGTTAACATCAAATTTACATTTCTCGGCCATATCGCATAGATCTCACTGTGAAAAGGCTTAAATGGCTTTTTTGACCTAAGTTTGAGGATTGCGCTCAAATCAAATGTCCTAGAACCAAATTTTCACATGTAACTACTAGATTGTGATACAATACACTAATGGGTGAAGTTTGGTTGACTTCTGCGCAGCGGTTTGGGAGTTAACATCAAAATTACATTTCTCGGCCATATCGCATAGATCTCACTGTGAAAAGGCTTAAATGACTTTTTTAATTAAGTTTGATTATTGCGCTCAAACAAAATTTCCTAGAACAAAATTTTCAAATGTAACTACTAGATTGTGATACAATACACTATTGGGTGAAGTTTGGTTGACTTCTGCGCAGCGGTTTGGGAGTTAACATCAAAATTACATTTCTCGGCCATATCGCATAGATCTCACTGTGAAAAGGCTTAAATGGCTTTTTTGACCTAAGTTTAATGATTGCGCTCAAACCAAATGTCCTAGAACGAAATTTTCAAATGTAACTACTAGAATGTGATAAAATACACTATTGGGTGAAGTTTGGTTGACTTCTGCGCAGCGGTTTGGGAGTTAACATCAAAATTACATTTCTCGGCCATATCGCATAGATCTCACTGTGAAAAGGCTTAAATGACTTTTTTAATTAAGTTTGATGATTGCGTTCAAACAAAATGTCCTAGAACAAAATTTTCAAATGTAACTACTAGAATGTGATATAATACACTATTGGGTGAAGTTTGGTTGACTTCTGCGCAGCGGTTTGGGAGTTAACATCAAAATTACATTTCTCGGCCATATCGCATAGATCTCACTGTGAAAAGGCTTAAATGGCTTTTTTGACCTAAGTTTAATAATTGCGCTCAAACCAAATGTCCTAGAACGAAATTTTCAAATGTAACTACTAGATTGTGATACAATACACTATTGGGTGAAGTTTGGTTGACTTCTGCGCAGCGGTTTGGGAGTTAACATCAAAATTACATTTCTCGGCCATATCGCATAGATCTCACTGTGAAAAGGCTTAAATGACTTTTTTAATTAAGTTTGATGATTGCGTTCAAACAAAATGTCCTAGAACAAAATTTTCAAATGTAACTACTAGATTGTGATACAATACACTATTGGGTGAAGTTTGGTTGACTTCTGCGCAGCGGTTTGGGAGTTAACATCAAAATTACATTTCTCGGCCATATCGCATAGATCTCACTGTGAAAAGGCTTAAATGACTTTTTTAATTAAGTTTGATGATTGCGTTCAAACAAAATGTCCTAGAACAAAATTTTCAAATGTAACTACTAGATTGTGATACAATACACTATTGGGTGAAGTTTGGTTGACTTCTGCGCAGCGGTTTGGGAGTTAACATCAAATTTACATTTCTCGGCCATATCGCATAGATCTCACTGTGAAAAGGCTTAAATGGCTTTTTTGACCTAAGTTTGAGGATTGCGCTCAAATCAAATGTCCTAGAACCAAATTTTCACATGTAACTACTAGATTGTGATACAATACACTAATGGGTGAAGTTTGGTTGACTTCTGCGCAGCGGTTTGGGAGTTAACATCAAAATTACATTTCTCGGCCATATCGCATAGATCTCACTGTGAAAAGGCTTAAATGACTTTTTTAATTAAGTTTGATGATTGCGCTCAAACAAAATTTCCTAGAACAAAATTTTCAAATGTAACTACTAGATTGTGATACAATACACTATTGGGTGAAGTTTGGTTGACGTCTGCGCAGCGGTTTGGGAGTTAACATCAAAATTACATTTCTCGGCCATATCGCATAGATCTCACTGTGAAAAGGCTTAAATGGCTTTTTTGACCTAAGTTTAATGATTGCGCTCAAACCAAATGTCCTAGAACAAAATTTTCAAATGTAACTACTAGAATGTAATATAATACACTATTGGGTGAAGTTTGGTTGACTTCTGCGCAGCGGTTTGGGAGTTAACATCAAAATTACATTTCTCGGCCATATCGCATAGATCTCACTGTGAAAAGGCTTAAATGGCTTTTTTGACCTAAGTTTAATAATTGCGCTCAAACCAAATGTCCTAGAACGAAATTTTCAAATGTAACTACTAGAATGTGATACAATACACTATTGGGTGAAGTTTGGTTGACTTCTGCGCAGCGGTTTGGGAGTTAACATCAAAATTACATTTCTCGGCCATATCGCATAGATCTCACTGTGAAAAGGCTTAAATGACTTTTTTAATTAAGTTTGATGATTGCGTTCAAACAAAATGTCCTAGAACAAAATTTTCAAATGTAACTACTAGAATGTGATATAATACACTATTGGGTGAAGTTTGGTTGACTTCTGCGCAGCGGTTTGGGAGTTAACATCAAAATTACATTTCTCGGCCATATCGCATAGATCTCACTGTGAAAAGGCTTAAATGGCTTTTTTGACCTAAGTTTAATAATTGCGCTCAAACCAAATGTCCTAGAACGAAATTTTCAAATGTAACTACTAGATTGTGATACAATACACTATTGGGTGAAGTTTGGTTGACTTCTGCGCAGCGGTTTGGGAGTTAACATCAAAATTACATTTCTCGGCCATATCGCATAGATCTCACTGTGAAAAGGCTTAAATGGCTTTTTTGACCTAAGTTTGAGGATTGCGCTCAAATCAAATGTCCTAGAACCAAATTTTCACATGTAACTACTAGATTGTGATACACTACACTAATGGGTGAAGTTTGGTTGACTTCTGCGCAGCGGTTTGGGAGTTAACATCAAAATTACATTTCTCGGCCATATCGCATAGATCTCACTGTGAAAAGGCTTAAATGACTTTTTTAATTAAGTTTGATGATTGCGCTCAAACAAAATTTCCTAGAACAAAATTTTCAAATGTAACTACTAGATTGTGATACAATACACTATTGGGTGAAGTTTGGTTGACTTCTGCGCAGCGGTTTGGGAGTTAACATCAAAATTACATTTCTCGGCCATATCGCATAGATCTCACTGTGAAAAGGCTTAAATGGCTTTTTTGACCTAAGTTTGAGGATTGCGCTCAAACAAAATTTCCTAGAACAAAATTTTCAAATGTAACTACTAGATTGTGATACAATACACTATTGGGTGAAGTTTGGTTGACTTCTGCGCAGCGGTTTGGGAGTTAACATCAAAATTACATTTCTCGGCCATATCGCATAGATCTCACTGTGAAAAGGCTTAAATGACTTTTTTAATTAAGTTTGATGATTGCGTTCAAACAAAATGTCCTAGAACAAAATTTTCAAATGTAACTACTAGATTGTGATACAATACACTATTGGGTGAAGTTTGGTTGACTTCTGCGCAGCGGTTTGGGAGTTAACATCAAAATTACATTTCTCGGCCATATCGCATAGATCTCACTGTGAAAAGGCTTAAATGACTTTTTTAATTAAGTTTGATGATTGCGTTCAAACAAAATGTCCTAGAACAAAATTTTCAAATGTAACTACTAGATTGTGATACAATACACTATTGGGTGAAGTTTGGTTGACTTCTGCGCAGCGGTTTGGGAGTTAACATCAAATTTACATTTCTCGGCCATATCGCATAGATCTCACTGTGAAAAGGCTTAAATGGCTTTTTTGACCTAAGTTTGAGGATTGCGCTCAAATCAAATGTCCTAGAACCAAATTTTCACATGTAACTACTAGATTGTGATACAATACACTAATGGGTGAAGTTTGGTTGACTTCTGCGCAGCGGTTTGGGAGTTAACATCAAAATTACATTTCTCGGCCATATCGCATAGATCTCACTGTGAAAAGGCTTAAATGACTTTTTTAATTAAGTTTGATGATTGCGCTCAAACAAAATTTCCTAGAACAAAATTTTCAAATGTAACTACTAGATTGTGATACAATACACTATTGGGTGAAGTTTGGTTGACGTCTGCGCAGCGGTTTGGGAGTTAACATCAAAATTACATTTCTCGGCCATATCGCATAGATCTCACTGTGAAAAGGCTTAAATGGCTTTTTTGACCTAAGTTTAATGATTGCGCTCAAACCAAATGTCCTAGAACAAAATTTTCAAATGTAACTACTAGAATGTGATATAATACACTATTGGGTGAAGTTTGGTTGACTTCTGCGCAGCGGTTTGGGAGTTAACATCAAAATTACATTTCTCGGCCATATCGCATAGATCTCACTGTGAAAAGGCTTAAATGGCTTTTTTGACCTAAGTTTAATAATTGCGCTCAAACCAAATGTCCTAGAACGAAATTTTCAAATGTAACTACTAGAATGTGATACAATACACTATTGGGTGAAGTTTGGTTGACTTCTGCGCAGCGGTTTGGGAGTTAACATCAAAATTACATTTCTCGGCCATATCGCATAGATCTCACTGTGAAAAGGCTTAAATGGCTTTTTTGACCTAAGTTTGAGGATTGCGCTCAAATCAAATGTCCTAGAACCAAATTTTCACATGTAACTACTAGATTGTGATACAATACACTAATGGGTGAAGTTTGGTTGACTTCTGCGCAGCGGTTTGGGAGTTAACATCAAAATTACATTTCTCGGCCATATCGCATATATCTCACTGTGAAAAGGCTTAAATGACTTTTTTAATTAAGTTTGATGATTGCGCTCAAACAAAATTTCCTAGAACAAAATTTTCAAATGTAACTACTAGATTGTGATAAAATACACTATTGGGTGAAGTTTGGTTGACTTCTGCGCAGCGGTTTGGGAGTTAACATCAAAATTACATTTCTCGGCCATATCGCATAGATCTCACTGTGAAAAGGCTTAAATGGCTTTTTTGACCTAGATTTAATGATTGCGCTCAAACCAAATGTCCTAGAACGAAATTTTCAAATGTAACTACTAGAATGTGATACAATACACTATTGGGTGAAGTTTGGTTGACTTCTGCGCAGCGGTTTGGGTGTTAACATCAAAATTACATTTCTCGGCCATATCGCATAGATCTCACTGTGAAAAGGCTTAAATGACTTTTTTAATTAAGTTTGATGATTGCGTTCAAACAAAATGTCATAGAACAAAATTTTCAAATGTAACTACTAGATTGTGATACAATACACTATTGGGTGAAGTTTGGTTGACTTCTGCGCAGCGGTTTGGGAGTGAACATCAAAATTACATTTCTCGGCCACATCGCATAGATCTCACTGTGAACTGGCTTAAATGACTTTTTTAATTAAGTTTAATGATTGCGCTCAAACCAAATGTCCTAGAACGAAATTTTCAAATGTAACTACTAGAATGTGATACAATACACTATTGGGTGAAGTTTAGTTGACTTCTGCGCAGCGGTTTGGGATTTAACATCAAAATTACATTTCTCGGCCATATCGCATAGATCTCACTGTGAAAAGGCTTAAATGGCTTTTTTGACCTAAGTTTGAGGATTGCGCTCAAATCAAATGTCCTAGAACCAAATTTCCACATGTAACTACTAGATTGTGATACAATACACTAATGGGTGAAGTTTGGTTTACTTCTGCGCAGCGGTTTGGGAGTTAACATCAAAATTACATTTCTCGGCCATATCGCATAGATCTCACTGTGAAAAGGCTTAAATGGCTTTTTTGACCTAAGTTTAATAATTGCGCTCAAACCAAATGTCCTAGAACGAAATTTTCAAATGTAACTACTAGAATGTGATACAATACACTATTGGGTGAAGTTTGGTTGACTTCTGCACAGCGGTTTGGGAGTTAACATCAAATTTACATTTCTCGGCCATATCGCATAGATCTCACTGTGAAAAGGCTTAAATGGCTTTTTTGACCTAAGTTTGAGGATTGCGCTCAAATCAAATGTCCTAGAACCAAATTTTCACATGTAACTACTAGATTGTGATACAATACACTAATGGGTGAAGTTTGGTTGACTTCTGCGCAGCGGTTTGGGAGTTAACATCAAAATTACATTTCTCGGCCATATCGCATAGATCTCACTGTGAAAAGGCTTAAATGGCTTTTTTGACCTAAGTTTAATGATTGCGCTCAAACCAAATGTCCTAGAACGAAATTTTCAAATGTAACTACTAGAATGTGATAAAATACACTATTGGGTGAAGTTTGGTTGACTTCTGCGCAGCGGTTTGGGAGTTAACATCAAAATTACATTTCTCGGCCATATCGCATAGATCTCACTGTGAAAAGGCTTAAATGACTTTTTTAATTAAGTTTGATGATTGCGTTCAAACAAAATGTCCTAGAACAAAATTTTCAAATGTAACTACTAGAATGTGATATAATACACTATTGGGTGAAGTTTGGTTGACTTCTGCGCAGCGGTTTGGGAGTTAACATCAAAATTACATTTCTCGGCCATATCGCATAGATCTCACTGTGAAAAGGCTTAAATGACTTTTTTGACCTAAGTTTAATAATTGCGCTCAAACCAAATGTCCTAGAACGAAATTTTCAAATGTAACTACTAGATTGTGATACAATACACTATTGGGTGAAGTTTGGTTGACTTCTGCGCAGCGGTTTGGGAGTTAACATCAAAATTACATTTCTCGGCCATATCGCATAGATCTCACTGTGAAAAGGCTTAAATGACTTTTTTAATTAAGTTTGATGATTGCGTTCAAACAAAATGTCCTAGAACAAAATTTTCAAATGTAACTACTAGATTGTGATACAATACACTATTGGGTGAAGTTTGGTTGACTTCTGCGCAGCGGTTTGGGAGTTAACATCAAAATTACATTTCTCGGCCATATCGCATAGATCTCACTGTGAAAAGGCTTAAATGACTTTTTTAATTAAGTTTGATGATTGCGTTCAAACAAAATGTCCTAGAACAAAATTTTCAAATGTAACTACTAGATTGTGATACAATACACTATTGGGTGAAGTTTGGTTGACTTCTGCGCAGCGGTTTGGGAGTTAACATCAAATTTACATTTCTCGGCCATATCGCATAGATCTCACTGTGAAAAGGCTTAAATGGCTTTTTTGACCTAAGTTTGAGGATTGCGCTCAAATCAAATGTCCTAGAACCAAATTTTCACATGTAACTACTAGATTGTGATACAATACACTAATGGGTGAAGTTTGGTTGACTTCTGCGCAGCGGTTTGGGAGTTAACATCAAAATTACATTTCTCGGCCATATCGCATAGATCTCACTGTGAAAAGGCTTAAATGACTTTTTTAATTAAGTTTGATGATTGCGCTCAAACCAAATTTCCTAGAACAAAATTTTCAAATGTAACTACTAGATTGTGATACAATACACTATTGGGTGAAGTTTGGTTGACGTCTGCGCAGCGGTTTGGGAGTTAACATCAAAATTACATTTCTCGGCCATATCGCATAGATCTCACTGTGAAAAGGCTTAAATGGCTTTTTTGACCTAAGTTTAATGATTGCGCTCAAACCAAATGTCCTAGAACAAAATTTTCAAATGTAACTACTAGAATGTAATATAATACACTATTGGGTGAAGTTTGGTTGACTTCTGCGCAGCGGTTTGGGAGTTAACATCAAAATTACATTTCTCGGCCATATCGCATAGATCTCACTGTGAAAAGGCTTAAATGGCTTTTTTGACCTAAGTTTAATAATTGCGCTCAAACCAAATGTCCTAGAACGAAATTTTCAAATGTAACTACTAGAATGTGATACAATACACTATTGGGTGAAGTTTGGTTGACTTCTGCGCAGCGGTTTGGGAGTTAACATCAAAATTACATTTCTCGGCCATATCGCATAGATCTCACTGTGAAAAGGCTTAAATGGCTTTTTTGACCTAAGTTTAATAATTGCGCTCAAACCAAATGTCCTAGAACGAAATTTTCAAATGTAACTACTAGAATGTGATACAATACACTATTGGGTGAAGTTTGGTTGACTTCTGCGCAGCGGTTTGGGAGTTAACATCAAAATTACATTTCTCGGCCATATCGCATAGATCTCACTGTGAAAAGGCTTAAATGACTTTTTTAATTAAGTTTGATGATTGCGTTCAAACAAAATGTCCTAGAACAAAATTTTCAAATGTAACTACTAGAATGTGATACAATACACTATTGGGTGAAGTTTGGTTGACTTCTGCGCAGCGGTTTGGGAGTTAACATCAAAATTACATTTCTCGGCCATATCGCATAGATCTCACTGTGAAAAGGCTTAAATGACTTTTTTAATTAAGTTTGATGATTGCGTTCAAACAAAATGTCCTAGAACAAAATTTTCAAATGTAACTACTAGAATGTGATATAATACACTATTGGGTGAAGTTTGGTTGACTTCTGCGCAGCGGTTTGGGAGTTAACATCAAAATTACATTTCTCGGCCATATCGCATAGATCTCACTGTGAAAAGGCTTAAATGGCTTTTTTGACCTAAGTTTAATAATTGCGCTCAAACCAAATGTCCTAGAACGAAATTTTCAAATGTAACTACTAGATTGTGATACAATACACTATTGGGTGAAGTTTGGTTGACTTCTGCGCAGCGGTTTGGGAGTTAACATCAAAATTACATTTCTCGGCCATATCGCATAGATCTCACTGTGAAAAGGCTTAAATGGCTTTTTTGACCTAAGTTTGAGGATTGCGCTCAAATCAAATGTCCTAGAACCAAATTTTCACATGTAACTACTAGATTGTGATACACTACACTAATGGGTGAAGTTTGGTTGACTTCTGCGCAGCGGTTTGGGAGTTAACATCAAAATTACATTTCTCGGCCATATCGCATAGATCTCACTGTGAAAAGGCTTAAATGACTTTTTTAATTAAGTTTGATGATTGCGCTCAAACAAAATTTCCTAGAACAAAATTTTCAAATGTAACTACTAGATTGTGATACAATACACTATTGGGTGAAGTTTGGTTGACTTCTGCGCAGCGGTTTGGGAGTTAACATCAAAATTACATTTCTCGGCCATATCGCATAGATCTCACTATGAAAAGGCTTAAATGGCTTTTTTGACCTAAGTTTGAGGATTGCGCTCAAACAAAATTTCCTAGAACAAAATTTTCAAATGTAACTACTAGATTGTGATACAATACACTATTGGGTGAAGTTTGGTTGACTTCTGCGCAGCGGTTTGGGAGTTAACATCAAAATTACATTTCTCGGCCATATCGCATAGATCTCACTGTGAAAAGGCTTAAATGACTTTTTTAATTAAGTTTGATGATTGCGTTCAAACAAAATGTCCTAGAACAAAATTTTCAAATGTAACTACTAGATTGTGATACAATACACTATTGGGTGAAGTTTGGTTGACTTCTGCGCAGCGGTTTGGGAGTTAACATCAAAATTACATTTCTCGGCCATATCGCATAGATCTCACTGTGAAAAGGCTTAAATGACTTTTTTAATTAAGTTTGATGATTGCGTTCAAACAAAATGTCCTAGAACAAAATTTTCAAATGTAACTACTAGATTGTGATACAATACACTATTGGGTGAAGTTTGGTTGACTTCTGCGCAGCGGTTTGGGAGTTAACATCAAATTTACATTTCTCGGCCATATCGCATAGATCTCACTGTGAAAAGGCTTAAATGGCTTTTTTGACCTAAGTTTGAGGATTGCGCTCAAATCAAATGTCCTAGAACCAAATTTTCACATGTAACTACTAGATTGTGATACAATACACTAATGGGTGAAGTTTGGTTGACTTCTGCGCAGCGGTTTGGGAGTTAACATCAAAATTACATTTCTCGGCCATATCGCATAGATCTCACTGTGAAAAGGCTTAAATGACTTTTTTAATTAAGTTTGATGATTGCGCTCAAACAAAATTTCCTAGAACAAAATTTTCAAATGTAACTACTAGATTGTGATAAAATACACTATTGGGTGAAGTTTGGTTGACTTCTGCGCAGCGGTTTGGGAGTTAACATCAAAATTACATTTCTCGGCCATATCGCATAGATCTCACTGTGAAAAGGCTTAAATGGCTTTTTTGACCTAGATTTAATGATTGCGCTCAAACCAAATGTCCTAGAACGAAATTTTCAAATGTAACTACTAGAATGTGATACAATACACTATTGGGTGAAGTTTGGTTGACTTCTGGGCAGCGGTTTGGGAGTTAACATCAAAATTACATTTCTCGGCCATATCGCATAGATCTCACTGTGAAAAGGCTTAAATGGCTTTTTTGACCTAAGTTTGAGGATTGCGCTCAAATCAAATGTCCAATAACCAAATTTCCACATGTAACTACTAGATTGTGATACAATACACTAATGGATGAAGTTTGGTTGACTTCTGCGCAGCGGTTTGGGAGTTAACATCAAAATTACATTTCTCGGCCATATCGCATAGATCTCACTGTGAAAAGGCTTAAATGACTTTTTTAATTAAGTTTGATGATTGCGTTCAAACAAAATGTCCTAGAACAAAATTTTCAAATGTAACTACTAGATTGTGATACAATACACTATTGGGTGAAGTTTGGTTGACTTCTGCGCAGCGGTTTGGGAGTTAACATCAAAATTACATTTCTCGGCCATATCGCATAGATCTCACTGTGAAAAGGCTTAAATGGCTTTTTTGACCTAAGTTTGAGGATTGCGCTCAAATCAAATGTCCTAGAACCAAATTTCCACATGTAATTACTAGATTGTGATACAATACACTAATGGGTGAAGTTTGGTTGACTTCTGCGCAGCGGTTTGGGAGTTAACATCAAAATTACATTTCTCGGCCATATCGCATAGATCTCACTGTGAAAAGGCTTAAATGACTTTTTTAATTAGGTTTAATGATTGCGCTCAAACCAAATGTCCTAGAACGAAATTTTCAAATGTAACTACTAGAATGTGATACAATACACTATTGGGTGAAGTTTAGTTGACTTCTGCGCAGCGGTTTGGGAGTTAACATCAAAATTACATTTCTCGGCCATATCGCATAGATCTCACTGTGAAAAGGCTTAAATGGCTTTTTTGACCTAAGTTTGAGGATTGCGCTCAAACCAAATGTCCTAGAACGAAATTTTCACATGTAACTACTAGATTGTGATACACTACACTAATGGGTGAAGTTTGGTTGACTTCTGCGCAGCGGTTTGGGAGTTAACATCAAAATTACATTTCTCGGCCATATCGCATAGATCTCACTGTGAAAAGGCTTAAATGACTTTTTTAATTAAGTTTGATGATTGCGTTCAAACAAAATGTCCTAGAACAAAATTTTCAAATGTAACTACTAGAATGTGATACAATACACTATTGGGTGAAGTTTGGTTGACTTCTGCGCAGCGGTTTGGGAGTTAACATCAAAATTACATTTCTCGGCCATATCGCATAGATCTCACTGTGAAAAGGCTTAAATGACTTTTTTAATTAAGTTTGATGATTGCGTTCAAACAAAATGTCCTAGAACAAAATTTTCAAATGTAACTACTAGAATGTGATATAATACACTATTGGGTGAAGTTTGGTTGACTTCTGCGCAGCGGTTTGGGAGTTAACATCAAAATTACATTTCTCGGCCATATCGCATAGATCTCACTGTGAAAAGGCTTAAATGGCTTTTTTGACCTAAGTTTAATAATTGCGCTCAAACCAAATGTCCTAGAACGAAATTTTCAAATGTAACTACTAGATTGTGATACAATACACTATTGGGTGAAGTTTGGTTGACTTCTGCGCAGCGGTTTGGGAGTTAACATCAAAATTACATTTCTCGGCCATATCGCATAGATCTCACTGTGAAAAGGCTTAAATGGCTTTTTTGACCTAAGTTTGAGGATTGCGCTCAAATCAAATGTCCTAGAACCAAATTTTCACATGTAACTACTAGATTGTGATACACTACACTAATGGGTGAAGTTTGGTTGACTTCTGCGCAGCGGTTTGGGAGTTAACATCAAAATTACATTTCTCGGCCATATCGCATAGATCTCACTGTGAAAAGGCTTAAATGACTTTTTTAATTAAGTTTGATGATTGCGCTCAAACAAAATTTCCTAGAACAAAATTTTCAAATGTAACTACTAGATTGTGATACAATACACTATTGGGTGAAGTTTGGTTGACTTCTGCGCAGCGGTTTGGGAGTTAACATCAAAATTACATTTCTCGGCCATATCGCATAGATCTCACTATGAAAAGGCTTAAATGGCTTTTTTGACCTAAGTTTGAGGATTGCGCTCAAACAAAATTTCCTAGAACAAAATTTTCAAATGTAACTACTAGATTGTGATACAATACACTATTGGGTGAAGTTTGGTTGACTTCTGCGCAGCGGTTTGGGAGTTAACATCAAAATTACATTTCTCGGCCATATCGCATAGATCTCACTGTGAAAAGGCTTAAATGACTTTTTTAATTAAGTTTGATGATTGCGTTCAAACAAAATGTCCTAGAACAAAATTTTCAAATGTAACTACTAGATTGTGATACAATACACTATTGGGTGAAGTTTGGTTGACTTCTGCGCAGCGGTTTGGGAGTTAACATCAAAATTACATTTCTCGGCCATATCGCATAGATCTCACTGTGAAAAGGCTTAAATGACTTTTTTAATTAAGTTTGATGATTGCGTTCAAACAAAATGTCCTAGAACAAAATTTTCAAATGTAACTACTAGATTGTGATACAATACACTATTGGGTGAAGTTTGGTTGACTTCTGCGCAGCGGTTTGGGAGTTAACATCAAATTTACATTTCTCGGCCATATCGCATAGATCTCACTGTGAAAAGGCTTAAATGGCTTTTTTGACCTAAGTTTGAGGATTGCGCTCAAATCAAATGTCCTAGAACCAAATTTTCACATGTAACTACTAGATTGTGATACAATACACTAATGGGTGAAGTTTGGTTGACTTCTGCGCAGCGGTTTGGGAGTTAACATCAAAATTACATTTCTCGGCCATATCGCATAGATCTCACTGTGAAAAGGCTTAAATGACTTTTTTAATTAAGTTTGATGATTGCGCTCAAACAAAATTTCCTAGAACAAAATTTTCAAATGTAACTACTAGATTGTGATAAAATACACTATTGGGTGAAGTTTGGTTGACTTCTGCGCAGCGGTTTGGGAGTTAACATCAAAATTACATTTCTCGGCCATATCGCATAGATCTCACTGTGAAAAGGCTTAAATGGCTTTTTTGACCTAGATTTAATGATTGCGCTCAAACCAAATGTCCTAGAACGAAATTTTCAAATGTAACTACTAGAATGTGATACAATACACTATTGGGTGAAGTTTGGTTGACTTCTGGGCAGCGGTTTGGGAGTTAACATCAAAATTACATTTCTCGGCCATATCGCATAGATCTCACTGTGAAAAGGCTTAAATGGCTTTTTTGACCTAAGTTTGAGGATTGCGCTCAAATCAAATGTCCAATAACCAAATTTCCACATGTAACTACTAGATTGTGATACAATACACTAATGGATGAAGTTTGGTTGACTTCTGCGCAGCGGTTTGGGAGTTAACATCAAAATTACATTTCTCGGCCATATCGCATAGATCTCACTGTGAAAAGGCTTAAATGACTTTTTTAATTAAGTTTGATGATTGCGTTCAAACAAAATGTCCTAGAACAAAATTTTCAAATGTAACTACTAGATTGTGATACAATACACTATTGGGTGAAGTTTGGTTGACTTCTGCGCAGCGGTTTGGGAGTTAACATCAAAATTACATTTCTCGGCCATATCGCATAGATCTCACTGTGAAAAGGCTTAAATGGCTTTTTTGACCTAAGTTTGAGGATTGCGCTCAAATCAAATGTCCTAGAACCAAATTTCCACATGTAATTACTAGATTGTGATACAATACACTAATGGGTGAAGTTTGGTTGACTTCTGCGCAGCGGTTTGGGAGTTAACATCAAAATTACATTTCTCGGCCATATCGCATAGATCTCACTGTGAAAAGGCTTAAATGACTTTTTTAATTAGGTTTAATGATTGCGCTCAAACCAAATGTCCTAGAACGAAATTTTCAAATGTAACTACTAGAATGTGATACAATACACTATTGGGTGAAGTTTAGTTGACTTCTGCGCAGCGGTTTGGGAGTTAACATCAAAATTACATTTCTCGGCCATATCGCATAGATCTCACTGTGAAAAGGCTTAAATGGCTTTTTTGACCTAAGTTTAATGATTGCGCTCAAACCAAATGTCCTAGAACGAAATTTTCAAATGTAACTACTAGAATGTGATAAAATACACTATTGGGTGAAGTTTGGTTGACTTCTGCGCAGCGGTTTGGGAGTTAACATCAAAATTACATTTCTCGGCCATATCGCATAGATCTCACTGTGAAAAGGCTTAAATGACTTTTTTAATTAAGTTTGATGATTGCGCTCAAACAAAATGTCCTAGAACAAAATTTTCAAATGTAACTACTAGATTGTGATACAATACACTAATGGTTGAAGTTTGGTTGACTTCTGCGCAGCGGTTTGGGAGTTAACATCAAAATTACATTTCTCGGCCATATCGCATAGATCTCACTGTGAAAAGGCTTAAATGACTTTTTTTAATTAAGTTTGAAGATTGCGCTCAAATCAAATGTCCTAGAACTAAATTTCCAAATGTAACTACTAGATTGTGATAAAATGCACTATTGGGTGAAGTTTGGTTGACTTCTGCGCAGCGGTTTGGGAGTTAACATCAAAATTACATTTCTCGGCCATATCGCATAGATCTCACTGTGAAAAGGCTTAAATGGCTTTTTTGACCTAAGTTTGAGGATTGCGCTCAAATCAAATGTCCTATAACCAAATTTCTACATGTAACTACTAGATTGTGATACAATACACTAATGGGTGAAGTTTGGTTGACTTCTGCGCAGCGGTTTGGGAGTTAACATCAAAATTACATTTCTCGGCCATATCGCATAGATCTCACTGTGAAAAGGCTTAAATGACTTTTTTAATTAAGTTTGATGATTGCGTTCAAACAAAATGTCCTAGAACAAAATTTTCAAATGTAACTACTAGATTGTGATACAATACACTATTGGGTGAAGTTTGGTTGACTTCTGCGCAGCGGTTTGGGAGTTAACATCAAAATTACATTTCTCGGCCATATCGCATAGATCTCACTGTGAAAAGGCTTAAATGGCTTTTTTGACCTAAGTTTGAGGATTGCGCTCAAATCAAATGTCCTATAACCAAATTTCTACATGTAACTACTAGATTGTGATACAATACACTAATGGGTGAAGTTTGGTTGGGTTAGGGTTAGGGTTAGGGTTAGGTGGGGGACTAGATCCCTCCGATTTGAGGAGGGGAATGCTCGGTCCATCCCCTCATAGGTCGTCTGGTAGCGAGCCAGCCGGCGACGCTTACCATATCGGACTTCTGTCCACTGTTTGTTCTCCATTTGTGTTGTTTTTAGTCTTTTAATGAAGTTTGTAATTGTTTTTATATGTATTTTTTATGAAAAATTGAAAAAAATTACAAAAAAATGTAATTGGCCAAAAATAAATTATTTGTTTTTAATAGTCTTTTTATTCTTGATCAAATTGTATTATTTATTTGTTTTTAATGTAGTAATAATTAATTTTGCACTATCGTCGACGTTTCGACCGTTCTCGGTCTTCCTCAGGACTTAGTGCAATGTTAAATGTCTGTTTTCAATGTCATTCAATGTTGTTGTCTGTCTGTAGTTTCAGCTCTGTATGTTTGTCGCAACTAATTGTCTTCCTTTTATACTGTGTGTTGAGTCTGGTTAAATGTCATGTATTTTACTCTTATTTTATTTTTACCTCTTTTTAGTTTTTAATGTTTTCAATTGAATCAATACATTTTAATGGTTTTAATTAATGTGTATGTATATAAATTAAGCTTCTAATTATTTTTAATGATAAATTTTGTTTATTTAATTGAGTTTAACATTTTTAATTAAATCTTTATCTTTTTACAGGTTTTTCTTTTTTCTGGAGGTAAGTATCTGGTTCCAGGTAGGTATAAGGTAAGTATGGTAGTTATGATTAGTATAGATAGCCTAGGGTTAGTGTAGATAGTGTAGATAGCCTAGGGTTAGGGTTGGTGTAGATAGCCTAGGGTTGGGATTAGTGTAGATAGCCTAGGGTTAGGGTTAGTGTAGATAGCCTAGGGTTGGGATAAGTGTAGATAGCCTAGGGTTAGTGTTAGTGTGGATAGCCTAGGGTTGGGGTTAGAGTAGATAGCCTAGGGTTAGTGTTAGTGTAGATAGCCTAGGGTTGGGATTAATGTAGATAACCTAGGGTTGGGATTAGTGTAGATAGCCTAGGGTTAGTGTTAGTGTGGATAGCCTAGGGTTGGGGTTAGAGTAGATAGCCTAGGGTTAGTGTTAGTGTAGATAGCCTAGGGTTGAGTTTAGAGTAGATAGCCTAGGGTTGGGTGTAGAGTAGATAGCCTAGGGTTGAGTTTAGAGTAGATAGCCTAGGGTTGGGTGTAGAGTAGATAGCCTAGGGTTGGAATTAGAGTGGATAGCCTAGGGTTAGGGTTACTTTGTCAGTTTGTTTTGTAATTTATGGAGTGTTATTTAAGGCCTTGCACCAATGAATTAGCATGCATTTAGCTGTAGTTGTCGTCCATTGAATTTTGTTTTGTTCCACCTCGAATTTTTCAGTTTCCAAAGGCCGCACATGGCTGACATTTTGATGAATGTATGTATTCAGTTCCCTCAAATTTTTCTTTTCCATTTCAGGTAAGTCCTTTGAGTAATTTATTTTTTGGACTCTTACGAAGGCATCTGGAAATGCTTTCTTAGTCGCCCTGACTGCAGATTGCAAGTTCTTAATCGTCGTTTCCACTTTGTTTTTACGACTTTCTATTCCAAATGATAAAATCACCTCTTCGACCAATAAGTCCTCTTGTTCTTGTACCTTGTCCATGATTTCTATGCAATGTCGAAAATGACCTCCAGGGAAACTGTCTATTTGCATGTTTTTCACATAAAATTTAGGAATGGAAGCTAAATTAGCATCCCCTACTATTATGTATTTTTCTTTGGCTTCCAGTTTCCATTCTTTTACTTTTCTTGTGGAATGTTCATGTCTGTTTACTTTTGTGCTTTTCATTTTATCATTTGTTGTGTTTAATGATGTGTCTGTCGTTTGTTCCTCCATTTTTATTTTTTCGTCTTCATCTGTTTCTGTTTCATCTTCTTCCAAGTCTGATTCTACATCTTCTTGTACATCTGTACCTGATTCTTCCAACATCACATTCAAGAGTTTATCTAATGCTGCGTCTGTCTCTTCCATTTCTTCTTCTGATTCTCCCATCTCTGGGTCTCCATTGATCATTTCCAATTCCTCCTCTAGTACTGTATGGTTTGTCTTTTTCTGGTGTTTCCTTGGTGTTTCCATTTTTTCTTTTGTTTTTTCTCCACTTGGTTTTCTGGTGTCTTGTTGTGTGTTTGTCCCACTTTCTTGCATTGTTCTTTCCATGTTTGTCCCTTTTTCTAGTATCTTTTTTTCTCTCTGTATCTGTCTTTGTTGTTTTGGACTTTGTACTCCATAGTTTGCCTTCTGATTGGTTTTAGTCTTTCCATTGTTGTTTGCTTGTTGTGTTTCTTGGTTAGTTTTTTGTATTTCCGGGAATTCCTCTTCCTGAAGCAAGGGGCTCTCCACCTCCTTGCAACAGTCCCATTCAACTGTTATTAAAGCTGCTGCATGGTCAATTTCCATTTGTGTGATTCTGGGTATGTTTCTTTTTGCCCATCTCACTGCAGTCTCAAAAGCCGTCTTCCATTCGGTTGTCAACAGTCCTTGTAGTTCCTTCAATAACTCAGGTAACACCGTCTCATAATGAGTCGTCAGAATTTGACAAGTTGTGTGTCCCCAGTTATAAGCATTTCCCATAATTAGGTCTAGTGTGGTTTCGTTGGGTATCGCAGGTTTTATCATGGTAGTCAGTGTGTTTACCATCCTTTTTATTGTTTTTGGTTGAGGTATATTTTCTTTCACATTCACATTTTGTAAATGATGTACTATTTTAATGATCTGATGCAGTTTACGGACCAATGTCCTCAAATTAGGGTTCGCTGGTTCTCTAAGAACCTCTGCATCGTCCCTTCTTGTGTTCTTTGTTTTGTTTTTGTGTAGTTCAACATTTCTTGTCCATTGTTTGTCATTATTAGGTCTTTGTTGATATCTATTTTGTCTCATCATGTCCCCATATGAGGGTCTCTGGCGACGGCCCATTTGGTTGAAGGGAGGCACTGGCCGGTTTAGGTGGGGGACTAGATCCCTCCGATTTGAGGAGGGGAATGCTCGGTCCATCCCCTCATAGGTCGTCTGGTAGCGAGCCAGCCGGCGACGCTTACCATATCGGACTTCTGTCCACTGTTTGTTCTCCATTTGTGTTGTTTTTAGTCTTTTAATGAAGTTTGTAATTGTTTTTATATGTATTTTTTATGAAAAATTGAAAAAAATTACAAAAAAATGTAATTGGCCAAAAATAAATTATTTGTTTTTAATAGTCTTTTTATTCTTGATCAAATTGTATTATTTATTTGTTTTTAATGTAGTAATAATTAATTTTGCACTATCGTCGACGTTTCGACCGTTCTCGGTCTTCCTCAGGACTTAGTGCAATGTTAAATGTCTGTTTTCAATGTCATTCAATGTTGTTGTCTGTCTGTAGTTTCAGCTCTGTATGTTTGTCGCAACTAATTGTCTTCCTTTTATACTGTGTGTTGAGTCTGGTTAAATGTCATGTATTTTACTCTTATTTTATTTTTACCTCTTTTTAGTTTTTAATGTTTTCAATTGAATCAATACATTTTAATGGTTTTAATGAATGTGTATGTATATAAATTAAGCTTCTAATTATTTTTAATGATAAATTTTGTTTATTTAATTGAGTTTAACATTTTTAATTAAATCTTTATCTTTTTACAGGTTTTTCTTTTTTCTGGAGGTAAGTATCTGGTTCCAGGTAGGTATAAGGTAAGTATGGTAGTTATGATTAGTATAGATAGCCTAGGGTTAGTGTAGATAGTGTAGATAGCCTAGGGTTAGGGTTGGTGTAGATAGCCTAGGGTTGGGATTAGTGTAGATAGCCTAGGGTTAGGGTTAGTGTAGATAGCCTAGGGTTGGGATAAGTGTAGATAGCCTAGGGTTAGTGTTAGTGTGGATAGCCTAGGGTTGGGGTTAGAGTAGATAGCCTAGGGTTAGTGTTAGTGTAGATAGCCTAGGGTTGGGATTAATGTAGATAACCTAGGGTTGGGATTAGTGTAGATAGCCTAGGGTTAGTGTTAGTGTGGATAGCCTAGGGTTGGGGTTAGAGTAGATAGCCTAGGGTTAGTGTTAGTGTAGATAGCCTAGGGTTGAGTTTAGAGTAGATAGCCTAGGGTTGGGTGTAGAGTAGGGTTAGGGTTTGGGGTTAGGGTTAGGGTTGGGTTAGGGTTAGGTGAGTGAAATGATCCCTCCGATTTGAGGAGGGGAGTGCACGGTCCATCCCTTCCATGGTCGTCTGGTAGCGGGCCAGCCGGCCACGCTTACCGTATCGGACTTTGGTCCATTGTTTGTCATCCATTTGTGTTGTTTTGTGTCTGTAAATGTAGTTATTAAATGTTTTTATGTGTGTGTTTTTTATAGAAAATTGAAAAAAATAACAAAAAATCCTGATCAAATTGTCTTAATTGAGTATTTTGTCGTATTTTTAATGTTTTTAATTAGTTTTTAATTGTCTTTTTATAATTGATCAAATTGTCTTATTTATTTGTTTTTAATATAGTAATAATCAATTCTGCACCGTCGTCGACGTTTCGGCAAGTCAATGCCTTCCTCAGGACTGGTGCAATCTGTACAGGTAAGTCAATGTAATGATGTTCTCTCTATGCTGGTTCAGCTTCAAATGATTGTCCTCAATGTGTTTGCTGCTTTTATACTGTTGGTTGTAATGCTGTATTTTTCACTTATTTTATTTTTCTCTGTTTTTAGTGTGTAATGTTTTTAACTAATTGTAATGTATTTTAATGATTTTAAATGTCATGTCTGTTTTTGAATTAATGTTAAATGAATTTTAATTAATTATTTTTAATGATTTATGTTTATAATTGTTTTTAATTGTTTTTCTTCATTTTCTAGGGCTTTTCTCCATCTGGTAAGTATGAGGTAAGTATGTTAAGTTAAAAGGTAAGTATATTAAGATAAATTAGGGTTAGAATAGAGTCTAGGGTTAAGTTTAGAATAGAATCTAGGTTTAGGTTTAGAATAGAGTCTAGGGTTAGGTTTAGAATAGAGTCTAGGGTTAAGTTTAGAGTAGAAACTAGGTTTAAGTGTAGCTAGGGTTAGGTTTAGAATAGTCCTAGGATTAGGTGTAGATTAGAATCTAGGATTAGGTTTATAACATAGTCTAGGGTTAAGTTTAGAATGAGCCTAGGGTTAGGGTTAGAGTAGAAACTAGGGCTAAGTGTATCCTAGGGTTATGTTTAGAATGGAGCCTAGGGTTAGGGTTAGGGTTTAGGTTAGGTTGGGGAAGAATTCCCTCCCTCTCCGGGGGGGAGGAGGAGCCCCTCCCCACTCCCAGGATCGGGAAGGACGCGCGCTGTCCATCCGCGCCTCCCCACGGTCCCCCCAACGCGGAGGCGGTGGCTGGCGGCGTCCACGAGGGCGACGCCTCACCACCGTCCACTCGTCCCGCCCTGCCATTATTTTCAGTTTGAGTTTGTTTGTATTTGTTTTAATAATTGTTTACTTTGGTGTGTTTGTTTGGTTGAATTATTGTTTTGGTGAATTTGTATGTATTCAATTTGTAATTTTGTATTTTATTTTTTGGCAGGTTAATTTGTACAATTTATTTTATTGATTGGTTTAATCGTATTTTAATTTTCAATAAGTTTTTTCAATTTTTGTTAGAATTAGCGAATAAATTAAGGTTTGTTTGTTTGTTTTTTTGTTTGGGTCAAATTGCAAATTGATTTTAAGGGTTATGTACTGTCAAAAATTTATTTCCAATTATGTGTTTAATTTGTAGCAATTTACGTTCAGTGTTTGTATCATTTTTGCAGTTTAATTCAGGTATGTATTTAATCAATTAATCAATCTTTTATTTAATATAGTCAGTGAGTTTGTAATTTAATACAGGAATTTATTTAATCAATTAATTAATCTTTTATTTAATTTAATCAGGCGCACCACGTGGGCTTTGCTATCTAATTAATAAGTGTGAATGGAGGAATGCGTTAGAAGTGTGAATGTGCCAAATTGGGTGTGTGAATGTTTGTAGGTGTATGAGTGTGAATGAATAGTGCGTGTGTGGGTGCTTGTGAACACTTTTTCTGTCCTTCCTCCTCTTTCCCCCACCGCTCTCAACACCACAAACAAAAAGAAAAGCAAAAATAAAATGGCCAAAAAGGTAACGTGTGTCGTCAGTCGACGTTTCGGTCCTCAACGGACCTTCCTCAGGACGAAAACACACGTTAAAAGACGCGAGGACGTCGCAGTAGGCACGCAAGCCGTCAACGAGGCGCGCTGCCTCCTCGCGCGCAGCGAATTCTAAAGTGCGTCACACCGCGAAGCACGACGCCACAAAAAGCGCGCCGCACCTCCCAAGCACCACGCACCACAGAAGACACCAGACACACAAGCAGACAACACGCACACGACAAATGGCCCTCAAAAAAGCAAACAAATCCACTCGCAAATAGTAATTAGCACAGCAGCAGTAGCGGCAGCGATGTTGCACCGTCGAGCTCCGGCTGCAGAATGAACTGCGCATGTGCAGTATGCCGCTATACTCAGTCTTTTCGAGCTGGCGCTGTGCAGCAACTTTTTTCATAATTTTTTTTCTCGTTATTTTTTTGAGTTGGAACGAAAGTTGTGTATGTATGTGTACTCTTCGTGTATTTTGAATGTAGTGTATGTATATTGTGCATAAAAAAATAAAAAAATACCAAAAAAATGAGAAAAATGAATTGTGTGTGAAGATAAATGTGAATATCTCTGTAAATATTTTGTGTATGAAGTCCAAATTAAGTGCGATGTAAATAGGAGTGTCCCTATAGGCCATATAAACAATTGGTGTCCAACATACGGAACGCGGGCCAAAAGTGGTCCCAAGCATAATTGGGGTTAGGGCCCAAATAGAAATTTGGGGTTAGGGCCTATGCCCCTCTAACGCTCTCCCCTCGCTGGGCAACCAATGGCCCGCGGGCCAATTGCGGCCCAAGGCTTGGGGTTAGGGCCCAAAGGGCGAATTTTGAGTTTAGGGGTAGGAGAGGCTAGGGTTCGTGTGGAGGAGGGCTGGGGAGACCTAGGGCACACGCCCCCTAGGGTTGAGGTTAGGGTTAGGGTTTAGGGTTAGGGTTAGGGTTAGGAATTAGGGGAATGTCTTCCCTCTCCCAGGGGAGAGAAAGCTCTCCCCCAGGATCGGGAAGGAAATGCACGGTCCATCGCACCCCTCGTGACAAGGCCCCCCCATGTCTATCATCACTCTTGGTGTTGGTTGCTCTCTGTTTGGTGTCTTTCTCTTTCAGTTTTCGTTCTATCTTTCCGTTCAGTTGGGTTATGGTATCATATTTTATACTTTTTGATTTTCTCTTTGCTTTCTCTTTGCTTTCTATTTGTATTTTCTCTTTGTTTTTCACTTTCTCCTTGGGTTCTCTTTGGCTTTTCTGGTGTTCTCTTTGCTTACTCTTTGCTTACTCTTTGGGTTTTCTCTTTGTGGTTCTCTCTTTCTCTGGTGTTCTCTTTGGTTTCATTTTCCCCTTTTGTTTTCCCTTTTTAGCGCTTTCTGTAGCAGTGAGTGGTTGTCGACGTTTCGGCTTGTCTGTGCCTTCTTCAGGACCCACTCACTGCATTTTATTTGTTTTTGGCACCCCCTACATGTTCTACTTTCCATCGTTCTGCATATTTGCGTTCCATCTATAGTGTCCTTCCTTTCTTTGAGTTCCTTGTACTCTGCTTGGTTTCTATACTTTGTGTTGTTCGTTGCATGACTTCTGCTCTTTGTGTTATTCCTTGCATGGTTTCTATCTTTGGTTTCTTCTTTGCATGATTTCTCTGTTTGGCTTTCTTTCTTGTTTGCATGTTTTCTCTTTGCATGATTTCTCTGTTTGGGTTTCTTTCTTTTCTGCATGAATCTTTATTACAACTTTCCATTTCCATTTGTTTTTCCTTTCCAAGTTATTTTTAGTTATTAGGGGTCCACTAATTAGGGTTCCATCATGTAGGGATATTACTTAGTTGTGGTTAGGGTTAGCCAATTAGGGTTGGGCAATAATTAGTTTAGTTTTAGCCAATTAGGGTTAGGCATTAGTTCGCCAATTAGGGTTAGTTTAGACAGGGCTTTAGTTAAATTTATAGGTGTCCAATTAGGGTTAGGGTTTGCACTACCGCAGATGCAGGAAGAATCCTGGGACCCGGTCCGAAGACCTATATCCTGTACCGTCCCCCAACGGCCACACCCACAAATAATGCGACACAGGGGACCCTGCCACGAGGTTAATGGTGGAGGCGCTGGCCAGGTTAGGAATTAGGGGAATGTCTTCCCTCTCCCAGGGGAGAGAAAGCTCTCCCCCAGGATCGGGAAGGAAATGCACGGTCCATCGCACCCCTCGTGACAAGGCCCCCCCATGTCTATCATCACTCTTGGTGTTGGTTGCTCTCTGTTTGGTGTCTTTCTCTTTCAGTTTTCGTTCTATCTTTCCGTTCAGTTGGGTTATGGTATCATATTTTATACTTTTTGATTTTCTCTTTGCTTTCTCTTTGCTTTCTATTTGTATTTTCTCTTTGTTTTTCACTTTCTCCTTGGGTTCTCTTTGGCTTTTCTGGTGTTCTCTTTGCTTACTCTTTGCTTACTCTTTGGGTTTTCTCTTTGTGGTTCTCTCTTTCTCTGGTGTTCTCTTTGGTTTCATTTTCCCCTTTTGTTTTCCCTTTTTAGCGCTTTCTGTAGCAGTGAGTGGTTGTCGACGTTTCGGCTTGTCTGTGCCTTCTTCAGGACCCACTCACTGCATTTTATTTGTTTTTGGCACCCCCTACATGTTCTACTTTCCATCGTTCTGCATATTTGCGTTCCATCTATAGTGTCCTTCCTTTCTTTGAGTTCCTTGTACTCTGCTTGGTTTCTATACTTTGTGTTGTTCGTTGCATGACTTCTGCTCTTTGTGTTATTCCTTGCATGGTTTCTATCTTTGGTTTCTTCTTTGCATGATTTCTCTGTTTGGCTTTCTTTCTTGTTTGCATGTTTTCTCTTTGCATGATTTCTCTGTTTGGGTTTCTTTCTTTTCTGCATGAATCTTTATTACAACTTTCCATTTCCATTTGTTTTTCCTTTCCAAGTTATTTTTAGTTATTAGGGGTCCACTAATTAGGGTTCCATCATGTAGGGATATTACTTAGTTGTGGTTAGGGTTAGCCAATTAGGGTTGGGCAATAATTAGTTTAGTTTTAGCCAATTAGGGTTAGGCATTAGTTCGCCAATTAGGGTTAGTTTAGACAGGGCTTTAGTTAAATTTATAGGTGTCCAATTAGGGTTAGGGTTTGCACTACCGCAGATGCAGGAAGAATCCTGGGACCCGGTCCGAAGACCTATATCCTGTACCGTCCCCCAACGGCCACACCCACAAATAATGCGACACAGGGGACCCTGCCACGAGGTTAATGGTGGAGGCGCTGGCCAGGTTAGGAATTAGGGGAATGTCTTCCCTCTCCCAGGGGAGAGAAAGCTCTCCCCCAGGATCGGGAAGGAAATGCACGGTCCATCGCACCCCTCGTGACAAGGCCCCCCCATGTCTATCATCACTCTTGGTGTTGGTTGCTCTCTGTTTGGTGTCTTTCTCTTTCAGTTTTCGTTCTATCTTTCCGTTCAGTTGGGTTATGGTATCATATTTTATACTTTTTGATTTTCTCTTTGCTTTCTCTTTGCTTTCTATTTGTATTTTCTCTTTGTTTTTCACTTTCTCCTTGGGTTCTCTTTGGCTTTTCTGGTGTTCTCTTTGCTTACTCTTTGCTTACTCTTTGGGTTTTCTCTTTGTGGTTCTCTCTTTCTCTGGTGTTCTCTTTGGTTTCATTTTCCCCTTTTGTTTTCCCTTTTTAGCGCTTTCTGTAGCAGTGAGTGGTTGTCGACGTTTCGGCTTGTCTGTGCCTTCTTCAGGACCCACTCACTGCATTTTATTTGTTTTTGGCACCCCCTACATGTTCTACTTTCCATCGTTCTGCATATTTGCGTTCCATCTATAGTGTCCTTCCTTTCTTTGAGTTCCTTGTACTCTGCTTGGTTTCTATACTTTGTGTTGTTCGTTGCATGACTTCTGCTCTTTGTGTTATTCCTTGCATGGTTTCTATCTTTGGTTTCTTCTTTGCATGATTTCTCTGTTTGGCTTTCTTTCTTGTTTGCATGTTTTCTCTTTGCATGATTTCTCTGTTTGGGTTTCTTTCTTTTCTGCATGAATCTTTATTACAACTTTCCATTTCCATTTGTTTTTCCTTTCCAAGTTATTTTTAGTTATTAGGGGTCCACTAATTAGGGTTCCATCATGTAGGGATATTACTTAGTTGTGGTTAGGGTTAGCCAATTAGGGTTGGGCAATAATTAGTTTAGTTTTAGCCAATTAGGGTTAGGCATTAGTTCGCCAATTAGGGTTAGTTTAGACAGGGCTTTAGTTAAATTTATAGGTGTCCAATTAGGGTTAGGGTTTGCACTACCGCAGATGCAGGAAGAATCCTGGGACCCGGTCCGAAGACCTATATCCTGTACCGTCCCCCAACGGCCACACCCACAAATAATGCGACACAGGGGACCCTGCCACGAGGTTAATGGTGGAGGCGCTGGCCAGGTTAGGAATTAGGGGAATGTCTTCCCTCTCCCAGGGGAGAGAAAGCTCTCCCCCAGGATCGGGAAGGAAATGCACGGTCCATCGCACCCCTCGTGACAAGGCCCCCCCATGTCTATCATCACTCTTGGTGTTGGTTGCTCTCTGTTTGGTGTCTTTCTCTTTCAGTTTTCGTTCTATCTTTCCGTTCAGTTGGGTTATGGTATCATATTTTATACTTTTTGATTTTCTCTTTGCTTTCTCTTTGCTTTCTATTTGTATTTTCTCTTTGTTTTTCACTTTCTCCTTGGGTTCTCTTTGGCTTTTCTGGTGTTCTCTTTGCTTACTCTTTGCTTACTCTTTGGGTTTTCTCTTTGTGGTTCTCTCTTTCTCTGGTGTTCTCTTTGGTTTCATTTTCCCCTTTTGTTTTCCCTTTTTAGCGCTTTCTGTAGCAGTGAGTGGTTGTCGACGTTTCGGCTTGTCTGTGCCTTCTTCAGGACCCACTCACTGCATTTTATTTGTTTTTGGCACCCCCTACATGTTCTACTTTCCATCGTTCTGCATATTTGCGTTCCATCTATAGTGTCCTTCCTTTCTTTGAGTTCCTTGTACTCTGCTTGGTTTCTATACTTTGTGTTGTTCGTTGCATGACTTCTGCTCTTTGTGTTATTCCTTGCATGGTTTCTATCTTTGGTTTCTTCTTTGCATGATTTCTCTGTTTGGCTTTCTTTCTTGTTTGCATGTTTTCTCTTTGCATGATTTCTCTGTTTGGGTTTCTTTCTTTTCTGCATGAATCTTTATTACAACTTTCCATTTCCATTTGTTTTTCCTTTCCAAGTTATTTTTAGTTATTAGGGGTCCACTAATTAGGGTTCCATCATGTAGGGATATTACTTAGTTGTGGTTAGGGTTAGCCAATTAGGGTTGGGCAATAATTAGTTTAGTTTTAGCCAATTAGGGTTAGGCATTAGTTCGCCAATTAGGGTTAGTTTAGACAGGGCTTTAGTTAAATTTATAGGTGTCCAATTAGGGTTAGGGTTTGCACTACCGCAGATGCAGGAAGAGGTTAGGGTTAGGTTAGGGTTAGGTTAGGGTTAGGGTTTAGGGTTAGGTTAGGGTTAGGTTAGGAAGGATGGCCCTTCCCATTTGAAAATGGGAAGGGAAGGCACGGGCCATCCCACTGCCCCTCCCCAGGGTCCTCCCATCCAAAGTCAGTCTTTTGCGGCGTCTGTTGACTACCGTCCATTCTGCCATTTTGGTTTTAAATTGCTGTTTTTAATGTATTTTTAATTGTTTTCTAATTGTTTTTAATTAGGTTTTAATTCCCTTTTAGTGTTGTCCAATTTGTCTTTTTTAATTGTTTTTAATTAGTCTATATTTAAATTTGCACCGTCGTCGACGTTTCGGCGATGTAAAGCCTTCTTCAGGACTGGTGCATATGAAAAAAGATTCAAATCAATGTACTTTTAGGTTGTTCTCTCTCTGATGTTTCAGCTCAGTATGTTGCTTGCAATGAATTGTCTTCCTTTTATAGTGTCTATCGAGTCTGATTTTATGTAGTGTATTTTACCCTTATTTTATTTTTATGTGTTTTTATAGTTTTTATTGTTTTTAACTGAGACAATGTATTTTAATGGTTTTAATGAATATGAATGTATTTGAATTAAGCTTCATATAGTTTTTAATGATAATTTATTTTTATTTTATATACTTTTACTTTTATAATCGAATTTTGGTCTTTTTACAGGTTTTTCCCATTTCTTCAGGTAAGTATCAGATTAAAGGTAAGTATAAGGTAAGTATTAGAGTTAGGTTTAATAGAGTGTCTAGGGTTAGGGTTAAAGCAGATAGCCTAGGGTTAGGGTTAGAGTAGATAGCCTAGGGTTGGGGTTAAAGTAGATAGCTTAGGGTTGGGGTAAAAATAGATAGCCTAGGGTTAGGGTTAGTATAATAGCCTAGGGTTAGGGTTAGTATAGAGCCTAGGGTTAGGGTTTTAGATTAGAGACTAGTGCACGAGTCTATAGTTAGGGTTAGTATTAATTCTAGGGTTAGGGTTCTAATCTTGATTTTGTTTCTCCATTAGCCTCCTTCTTTGCATGGTTCTCAAATTGTACATGATTCCCTCTGCCTGTTCAGGATAACCAAGTAGTCTTCTTTTTTCAGCTCTTCTAAGATGGTCCTTCATACCGGGTGACATCCCTGGATATTCCCTCAACCAACGTTCTTCAGTCTTCCTTATCTTGTACTCCATTTCTTCTGTCAACTCTTCTTCCTCATCTTTCATTTCTTCTTCTTCTGATTCTGTCTTCTCGGTGTCTGATTCTTCTGAAATCCTAATTTGGCTTTCTTCCATCACGTCTTCAGTTGAGCTCTCAATTATTTCATCTTCCATCTTCGTTTGTGGTTTGTGTTTCTGTCTTTCCCCATTTGTTCTTTTCATCTCCCTTTGTTTCAGGGGTGATTCCATTTCTAGTGTGTTTTCCTTTTCTTCTGTCTTCTTCTTGACTTCTTTTTCTGTCTTCTTTCCAATTTTCAATGTCTTTTCCTTGTCATCTATCTTCTCTTTGACTTCTGCTTCTGTCTTCTTTCCAGTTTTTGGTGTCAGTTTCGGTCCTATCACTTTCCTTTCACATTCTGTTTCCTCTGTCTTCTTCTCTGTCTTCCTTTCTTTTTCTTCCATCTTCTTCTCTGTCTTCCTTTCCTTTTCTTCCATCTTTGTCTCAATCCTGCTTTTCACATAGTCAATCACTTCTTCTGATACCCGAGGTAAGTTCCTTTTGATCCATCTGATTGCCACTTCATAGGCCTTAGTCCAATCAGGTAGCAGTACCTCTTCAATTCCATCCATCATGTCTGTCAAGCTCTCTTGATAGTGTTCCCTCAGTAGCATACATGTGGTGAAACCCCAATTCCATGCGTTTCCGACAATCAAGTCTCGCACTTTGGTTGTGGGGAAAGCGGGTTTAATCATTTTTGATAAAACCCCCACCATATCATCAATCATTTTAGGTTTTGGTCTTTCTTCTACAGGATCAACATTTCTCAGGTGGTGGACCACCTTGATGATACCATAGAGTTTGCGAACCAGAATCCCAAATTCTGGTTCTGCTGGTTCGCGCCGGATCTCCTCTCTAAGGTAAGTGTGTGTAGTTTGTGGCCTTGCCGGTTGGCGTACCTTATCAGCATAGGTTGGACCCGGGTAACGAGCATGTGGTGTGGGAGGCACAGGCTGGATTAGGTTAGGAAGGATGGCCCTTCCCATTTGAAAATGGGAAGGGAAGGCACGGGCCATCCCACTGCCCCTCCCCAGGGTCCTCCCATCCAAAGTCAGTCTTTTGCGGCGTCTGTTGACTACCGTCCATTCTGCCATTTTGGTTTTAAATTGCTGTTTTTAATGTATTTTTAATTGTTTTCTAATTGTTTTTAATTAGGTTTTAATTCCCTTTTAGTGTTGTCCAATTTGTCTTTTTTAATTGTTTTTAATTAGTCTATATTTAAATTTGCACCGTCGTCGACGTTTCGGCGATGTAAAGCCTTCTTCAGGACTGGTGCATATGAAAAAAGATTCAAATCAATGTACTTTTAGGTTGTTCTCTCTCTGATGTTTCAGCTCAGTATGTTGCTTGCAATGAATTGTCTTCCTTTTATAGTGTCTATCGAGTCTGATTTTATGTAGTGTATTTTACCCTTATTTTATTTTTATGTGTTTTTATAGTTTTTATTGTTTTTAACTGAGACAATGTATTTTAATGGTTTTAATGAATATGAATGTATTTGAATTAAGCTTCATATAGTTTTTAATGATAATTTATTTTTATTTTATATACTTTTACTTTTATAATCGAATTTTGGTCTTTTTACAGGTTTTTCCCATTTCTTCAGGTAAGTATCAGATTAAAGGTAAGTATAAGGTAAGTATTAGAGTTAGGTTTAATAGAGTGTCTAGGGTTAGGGTTAAAGCAGATAGCCTAGGGTTAGGGTTAGAGTAGATAGCCTAGGGTTGGGGTTAAAGTAGATAGCTTAGGGTTGGGGTAAAAATAGATAGCCTAGGGTTAGGGTTAGTATAATAGCCTAGGGTTAGGGTTAGTATAGAGCCTAGGGTTAGGGTTTTAGATTAGAGACTAGTGCACGAGTCTATAGTTAGGGTTAGTATTAATTCTAGGGTTAGGGTTCTAATCTTGATTTTGTTTCTCCATTAGCCTCCTTCTTTGCATGGTTAGGGTTAGGGTTAGGGTTAGGGGTTAGGTTAGGGTTAGGGTTAGGTTAGGGTTAGGGTTAGGGTTTAGGTGAGTGAAAAGATCCCTCCGATTTGAGGAGGGTAGTGCTCTGTCCATCCCTTCAATGGTCGTCTGGCAGCGGGCCAGCCGGCCACGCTTACCGTAATGGACTACAGTCCATTGTTTGTCAGTCCATTGTTTGTCATCCATTTGTGTTATTTTGTGTCTGTAAATGTAGTTATGAAATGTTTTTATGTGTGTGTTTTTTATAGAAAATTGAAGAAAATAACAAAAAATCCTGATCAAATTGTTTTAATTGAGTTTTAATTGAGTATTTTATCGTATTTTTAATGTTTTTAATTAGTTTTTAATTGTCTTTTTATGATTGATCAAATTGTCTTATTTATTTGTTTTTAATATAGTGTTTAATCAATTCTGCACCGTCGTCGACGTTTCGGCACTTCAATGCCTTCTTCAGGACTGGTGCAGTATGTTCAGGTAAGTTAATTCAATGATGTTTGTTCCTTGCTGGTTCAGCCTCAAATGATTCTCCTCAATGTGTTTGCTGCTTTTATACTGGTGGTTACAATGTTGTATTTTTCACTGATTTTATTTTTACCAATTTTTAGTATGTAATGTTTTTAATCAATTGTAATGTATTTTAATGGTTTTCAATGTTATACCTGTTTATGAATTAATGTTAATTGAATTGTATTTATAATTTTTAAGTAATTTATGCTTGTAATTGTTTTTAATTCTTTTTTATTTATTTTCTAGGGTTTTTCTCCATCAGGTAAGTATAAGGTAAGTATATTAAAGTAGGTTAGGTTTAGAATAGAAACTAGGGTTAAGTGTAGCTAGGGTTAAGTTTAGAACAAAGCCTAGGGTTAGGGTTAGAGTAGAAATTAGGGTTAAGTATAGCCTAGGGTTGAGTTTAAAACAGTGCCTAGGGTTAGGGTTAGAGTAGAAGCTAGGGTTATGTGTAGCTAGGGTTAAGTTTAGATTAGTGCAGCTAGGGTTAAGTTTAGAGTAGTGTCTAGGGTTAGGTTTAGCATTGGGGTAGCATTAGTCCTAGTATTAGAGTCAGTTGTATCTTGGGGTTAGGTTTAGTTTAGGTCTTGTAATTAGGAATGCACATAAACTCTTAGTTAGGGTTAGTGTAAGGTTCAGGGTTAGGGCTAGAATGATGCAAATGTCAATTTGGGGAAAATTCTGCCCTCCCTTCTTCTTTTTTTCATTTCCCTCAACATTGTTGGAGTAAATTTCACCCCTGTAATCTCTTCTTGTATTTGTCTCACTCTGTTTTCCTCCAATTTCCTCAAATTGTAAAGACTTGTCTTCTCATAGGGTGTTCCTACTGTTGCCTTCCTTATTCTTTCTTCCATTCTGTCTCGCCACATTTTCTTTTCCCTTTTAGGAAGGTTTCCTTCCTCTGAATCATCACTTGTCACGTCCTCTGAAAAGGACCATTCTGTATATATCTCCTCATCTCCAGTACTCTGGCTTTCTTCGTCACTCTTTGTCGTCTTTGTCTTTTTGGTCTTTTTTCCAATCTTCCTTGGTGTTTTGTTTGTTTCTTCTATCTTTTTTGTTTCTTTTTCCTCATTGGTAGTCATTTTGGGTGATGTCAGTTGTCTTTTCTTCTCCCTCTGTCTTTGGGGACTCAAAGGGTTCTTTGGTGGATCTTCCTGTCTTTCTTCCTTCTTTTCAATCCGTTCTTCCTTATTTCCGTCTTCAACTGTCTCTCTCTGTTCTTCTTCTTGGGTATTTTGATTTTCCTCCTTGTGTGTTTCTTCAATCTTTGTCAGAATTGCTTTCACTTGATCTATCACTTCCGTTGCCACTCTAGGTAAGTT